>NC_134406.1:105885696-106186018 GCF_038048845.1 Mixophyes fleayi
CTCTCAACATTGTATTACGGGTAACCTCTGATCTGATCTGACAGATACATGATGTCTATGCTTAAGCAAGTAGCAATTAAAGTATGTTGAAGTACAAGAAATTTAATCAATACCCATAAATCAGATGTCTAGAACATACATTTGTTCACTACTTATTTGTTCTTAAGGGTCCATTTTCATTTCAAGTGGCAGAGAGACATCTTAGAATAGTTAGGCACCTAATGTTAAATATCTGTTAAAAGCTATGTTTACTTGCTCTTATCATTGTATGGAGAGCTGAAAGTAATGGAATAAGTATAATATGTCTTGCATGAGGCAAGTATATGCTATATGTTGTGAAGCTGAACCATCTCCAGGCTAGCATGTATCTACCCATTCCCCTTCTCATTCATGGAGGTCCTAAAAAAGATTTAATATCTTCCATATATGTAGAATTTAATACAGCTCATCCGGTGTTCAAGTTACCATAGGAGTGGGAATCAATAGATGTCAGAGTGAAGTTATATTGGAAAGAGTGTTGCACCTAGACTGGAAACTACAGTTTAAATGCCAAAAAATACAAAATCAAACACTTGGGTCTCAAAAATCCAAAGGATAAATATAGTATTAATGGCACTTTAATGGTAACTACTAAGGAGGAAAGGGATCTAGGAGTCACTATTTCAGGCAGGCGCGGGCTGGCACAGTTCAGCCCGGGGGGCGCACACGCGACCGCATCACATGACAGGTGATGTGGCCCCGTCATCACTTGCTTTGTGATGCGGCTGCAGGGAATATAAAGGAAATACATGCCTCTGGGGGTGCATCCGGGGTGGTAGGGGGGCTGACCGAAACAGGGGTCAGACTGAGCGGCCCGGGGGACCGATGCCCCACTGCCTCCCGGGCCAGCCTGCCCCTGATTTCAGGTTACTTAAAGGCAGGTAAGCAATGTAACAAAGCAATGTGAAAGGCAAGTCAGATGATTGGTTGCACAGGGTGAGGAATCAGTAGCAGAAAGAAAGAAGTAATAATGTCACTGTATAGGTCATTTGTGCGGCCTCATCGAGAATACTGTGATCAATTCTGGAGGCCATATATCCATAAGGATATAAATACATTAAAGTTTGTACAAAGAAGGGCAATTAAAATGGTGCATGACCTACATAACAAAATGTACCCGAAAAAAACTAAAAGATCTTAATATGTATAGTTTGGAGCAAAGAAGAGACTGTGGTGATATGATAGAACCTTTCAAATTTAAGAAGGGTTTTAGCAAGGTACAGGAGGAAAACAGGAGGAAGAGAAGTACTAGAACACAAGGACATGCACTGAAACTGGAGGAAAGTAGGTTCAGAAGTAATTTGAGGAAAAACTACTTCACAGAAAGGGTAGTGGAATAGCATACAATAAGAGGTGGTTGAGACTAATATAGAAGAGCAATTTAAACATGCTTGGGATAGACATATGGGTATTCTTACAAAGATTAAAGGATCTATTAGAGTTTGAGTTTACCATAGGTTACAAATTGGGCAGACTAGATGGGCCAATCAGTTCTTATCTGCTGTCAAATTCTATGTTTCTATGTTTCTTTTATTGAAAACAGCAAGTTTATGAAAGGCAAAGTCCATCAGGTTTTGCCTATATTAAAATTGCCTTTTTTAAATATTGACGTCAAATAGGTAGTTTTATAGAAATGCTGTTTGATAAATGTACCCCTGGGTGGCAGCTTACTGCCTTTGGGCCCAATACTGGAAAAGTATCCCGAGCATCTCTCTTACAATACTGTCTTTATATAGGCAATGAAAATAATGAATGATCTATTATCAGAAACCAACAAAGTTGTAGAATATCTGGAACCCATGGGCACTCTAGCAGTTGGGAGAAAGGGTGTGTGTATTTTGGATGATTAGCCTCAGGGATTTTTAAATATGTCTCATTTACTTTGTAATCATATAACTTGGTTGGGCCAAAAGATCTTTGTTATTTTGGTTAGTTTATTTTTTTCTATAGTTTGTATATATTTTTACAATAAAATAGCAAATTGAAAAATGATGTTAAAGTATTACTGTGGTAGTTTTAACCCCTTTGATGCTGAGCCTGTTTTGGAACTTTTTGGGCTGGTCACATTCCAACATCAACATCAATACCTTGTTTAAGCAGTATTCACTCATGCAAGACCTTGTTTTTTTTCAGAACGCTTTGAATTTTCTGAAACTTCGATTATGTTGATACCTCCAATCTACCCAAAATGGGCAAAAAAAAGTGTTTTTATAGAAATTGCAAGAAAGCAAACTAAAAGAAAATGTGTGTATTTTTTTCTAAAAACTATTAAGAAATACTTCATGGTTGTTGCTTTGGCATAAATCTGCTTTAACAAAACAGCAAAAAGCGGGATTCTACATCTACGTTTTCTTAATAATATCTGCACCTTTAAATGAAAATTATTATTTTTTGCTATTGTTAGAGTTACTGCTAGACACTAGATCAATCCATAGAACAAGGTGCATTGAAGTCTTCACTAAAGTAAGCCACACTTCCCATGGAGTGCAATATGCTTGTAGGAAAATGAGAACTATAGCAAAGTATAGACAGACTCTGAGCTGAATTGTGCACCAGTACCAGGGCCGACAGTGAACAAGAGAATAACAAGGATCAGGTTCAAGGACAAGACAGGCGATGGAAAAGGGGTGTGCAGTAAGACAAGCCAAATGTCTGTTCTATCAGCAAGTAAATGCATAGAAAAAGGTCAGGATAAGTAGCAGACAGTAGAAAAGACAATAATCCAGCAGCAAACTACCACAAAGAGTTTGCACAACATGCAGGAGCAGGGCAACATGAGAATGCTATCACTGGCAAGGAGCTCTGCATTCCCTGCCATTTAAACCCCAAAAGCAAATGAGAGCATTCCTTAGGAGCAAACCAAATGCACAAATGATGTAATTGCAATCATATGACTGCCAATGAACCCAGAAACAGCACGGAAATGGGCAGCTGGGATGAATAAGATAGAAGTGGCTCCCTGCATACGGGAGTTATGTTTGCTAACAGCTATATTGCATGAAATACATAAAATGCGTAGAAATATTATAGATAACTGTTACTTCTCAAGGGAGACTCCTATTAGTCAGTGTTATCACAGGACTTCCCAAGGCGCAGAATCTAATGGACCTCCGGTCTTCACCAAGAACTGCATAAGTTGGGATGGGTTTTGCTGTCAAAGGCCCGCAGGTCGCGGCCCTTCGGTTAGCCCCCTGACGTGATAGGTGAGAGGCTGTAGATGAGGGATCCGGAGAGCAGACTCTGTAGCGGTATAGTAGTACAGTACGGTAAGATTGTTTAGCTGAGGTTGATCAGCACATACAGAAGAATCCCGTCACGCATCAGTGGAACACCGGGTCGGATACACTAAAGAGATACCACATACAGGAGAGTTGCAGGGTCCGATACACTGATACTCAGAGAGCAGAGTAGTCAATATGGATAGCCGGGTTGGATACACGGGAGCAAAGGCGGTAGAGTAGTGCAGAAGCAGTGGTCTAACAAGTCAGAGGTCATACACGGAGGGGAAAAAAAAGAAAGCATCACAGGATACAGAATCAGAGAGAGAGAGAAACAGACGCCAAATATAAATTGTTGCTCTGACACAGGCAGTGTGATAGAGCGTGCAAGATAAGAGAGAAAGGAATTCAAATTCCCCACCACTATGTCACATGACCGCAGCTGCACGTCACCCTCCCAGAAGAACAGAGCAGCGGCTGCGAATGAGAACAAGAGCAAGGGTTAGGTCGGTCCTTTACAGTAACATGACAACAGATACCATTTTAAAAGCTAGACAAAATACTGAATCAAATGAGGATATCCCTGAAATTAAAATAACAAAAAAATAATGGTGTTGCTGAGTTACATCTGCTTTGTAAACAAGGACAGGATTTTCTGGATTATCCAGTGGGAATTATTTATTAGCCAAACTGTTATTGAATAATAGATGACTTGTGAATTAATCAGCAGCAGAATTGCTGGTTCACTCATATAGAGTCATCAGTGTGGAAATTGTATATGAATTGTAGCTATGAAATCCTGTTGAACTAGCGACCATGATTTTGGTGTTGGGCACAGAACTACAGATGATGGGGTCATCTTGCTCTCCATTATGCACAAGTTGATTCTACCAAATAGTATAGAGTGCCTATTCAAAATATATATATATTTTTAATTATAGATAAAATATTTTTTTTTTATTCAAAGACTAGTGTCACATTTGGGCCCACAGCTTGAAAGTCAAGGACCAGGCTAGCATGGACTTCATCTATAGTAATTGCAATTTGCCTTAAATCTCAATAAACGTATCAGTACTTGATTTCCCCCAAGCTTGTGCAAAAGGCCAAGGTTTTCAATAATGCAAAAAAATAGAATAGCAGGCCACAAAAAACAGTGATAACTTTTGATTAAGTCAAAAGCAAACAATGAGAAAAACCACAATACCAATGGCAAAGTCAAAACCAGAGCAGAGATCAGTAGAAGATAGACTATGAGGTACAAAATCATAAAACAAAGACAGATGCACAAAGCAAAGGTCAAAACTGAACATGCACCAAAGTACAAAGAACAAAGTCAGAGCCAAGAAGAGTAGTCCAATAGTCCAATAGTTCAAAACCAATTAGTGTAGGAATCAGCTCAGTTAGTACTCAGAAATCAGAGGAAACCCAATTATTACAGGTATGCACAAATATAACCTATTATGAGAAGTGATAGAATGCCAAATATGTTCTTGTATAGAATGCATCACTCCACAGTGCTCTACATAATCTCACCCAAGGTGTTTTGTGCCCAAAAAGATGTATAGAAAAGTACATAACCTCACAAGTAGCTCATATTCTTATATTTTCATACTGGTATTGAGTTCTCATCTACTATATACTGAATATCGAGGAATGAGCAGGATATAGGCAAATCCAAAACTGTATTTGAAAACAAAATTACTTTATTATACCTGGTTAAAATCTTTATTGGTTTTAAATTGAAATGTCTGCTATATTTAACATAAAGAAGTAAGAATGTAATTGATTTACATCAGGTATGTTAATTGCTTAAGTTATTAATTTACAATGTTAACAATAGCACAAGTATCAGTTTGATTTTAAAGCCTGAAAATGGCATACACTACCAAAACTGATTGATCTTTGTTTTGTTAACATGGAATAAAAAAGGCATCTTACTTTTTAATATATTTTTGGAGTTACTTACATCTGGTAAACCAGTCTGTGCAAGGAGGAGGAGTATGACAATGTTGATACATTCTCCAAGAGCCTTTGCGCTGTCCTTTTGAGCATGCACAGGTCTGGTGTATGCATAGAGAAAACCCTTTTGGGCTTTAGTTCTGGAACTGAAAGCCCAAATGGGGCTTCACTGCACATGACCCAGCTCTGGCTAAAGATATCTGGCCAACAGATTGAATCGCATTGCCAGGCCACTTTCATCTCTGGGCCCTTTAGCCACTGCACCCTCTGTAACTGGCCTGTGCTACAGAGGTTTTCCTAATCATGTGTACCACTTTTGGAATTACTGTTTCTAAATGGTAACATCAAGCCGAGTTAAAAAGTCACAGTTACGATGACAATAATCACAGTTGCATTTTAGTTTATACAATGTTACTTCTAAGATGATAAAGGAAGGAAAGGGGTAATGAAGCAAGTACTATACCCTAAAGTGTTGTAGTCACAATCTTCTGGATTGTACCTACCAAGATACTATATTTTCAGATCGCTCATCTTAGAGGGAAAGGTGAAAATATACTGTATACAAAACTCCAACAGGAATATATAAAATATCCATGTGCCTTACTCCAGGATATAAGCAAATAGAAACATGTTGGCAATACCATTCCCTCATCTCATGTCTGGAACCACAGATTGAGACTCAGCATTTTTATGATACTTTTAGATGATGCATAGCTAAGCTTTTTAGCTAATATGCATTAGCTAAAAGATAAAAGACTGGCAAAACATGCCAATTATTAAACGTCAGTCTCATTATTGAAGAGTTCTCTCAGCTATAAATAGCTTAAAATGCCTCAGTCACTTTTGAAAATGTGCAGAAATAGAGAACCTCCGAATACCTGCTAAATTCTTTGGTGAGTTATTTTCCCAAAAAAAAATCCAGTCAACAATTCTATGAATTAGAGGTTAGTGAAATAAGTATCCATTTGTCTTGCAATGAATGAAACAATTGAAATTATTGAGGGACATAAAACATTTAATAGATCAGTTCAGAAAAAAGAAAAGAACCATTCAGAAAGCAGGAATTAATGAGATGATTTTTCATGTCAGCCGTACTTTCCCTATGTGCCATTGATATTCTAGTGTATAGTAGTGATAGGGAAGCACTGTGCTATAAATCTTACTACTATTGGCATTTGTGCATATCATAAGCTATCTCCTATTGTGCATACTATGATACAGTCATGGACAAAAGTTTTGATAATGACACAAGTATTAATTTTTGCAAAGTTTATTGCTTCAGTGTTTTTAGACCTTTTTGTCAGATGTTGCTATGGCATACTGAAGTAAAATTGCAAGTATTTCAAAAGTGTCAAAGGCTTTTATTGAGAATTAAATTAAATTACATTAAATTTATGGAAGGAGTCAATATTTGCAATGTTGACCCTTCTTTTTGAAGACCTCTGCAATTCACCCTGGCATGCTGTCAATCAACTTCTCGGCCACATACTGACTGATGGCCGCCTAATCAATGTTTGGAGGTTGTCAGAATTTGTGGGTTTTTGCTTGAAGTTCTTGATGTTCTTATAAATGGTTAATTTAGGTGCAATCTTACTAGAAGCAATATCCTTAAGTGTGAAGCCCTTTTTGTGCAAAGCAATGATGACTGCACATGTTTCCTTGCAGATAACCATGGTTAAAAGAGGAGAATAATGATTTGAAGCAGCACCCTCCTTTTAAAGTTTCCTGTCTCTCATTCTAACTCAATCAGCATGACAGAGTGATCTCCAGCCTTGTCCTTGTCAACACTCTCACCAGTGTTAACAAGAAAATGTCTGACCTGATGTCAGCTGGTTCTTTTGTGGCAGGGCTGAAATACAGTGGAAATGTTGTTTTGTTCATTGTCGCCATCATCATCATCATCATCTATTTATATAGCGCCACTAATTACGCAGCGCTGTACAGAGAACTCATTCACATCAGTCTCTGCCCCATTGGAGCTTACAATCAAAATTCCCTAACACACACACACAGACTGGGAGAGACTAAGGGCACCCGGAGGAAACCCACACAAACACAGGGAGAACATACAAACTCCACACAGATATAGCCATGGTCGGGAATCAAACTCATGACCCCAGTGCTGTGAGACTGAAATCCAAACCACTAAGCCACCATGTCATGGCAAAGAGTGACTTTCAAATTAATTTCAATTCATCTGATCACTTTTCATGACATTATGGAGGATATGAAAATTGCCATCATAAAACTGAGGCAGCAGACTTTGTGAAAAATAATATTTGTGTCATTCTCAAAACTTTTGGCCATGATGGTACAAATAGAAGGCTAGGAAAATAAGACAAATGTCCAAATAAGAACAATTAGTAACAGAGGGCCTGATTCATTAAGGATCTTAACTTGAGAAACGTCTTATTTCAGTCTCCTGGACAAAACCATGTTACAATGCAAGGGGTGCAAATTAGTATTCTGTTTTGCACATAAGTTAAATACTGACTATTCATGTAGGACAAAAATACTTGATAGCTTATTTGTACACTGAAATTTACAGTTGATATTTGTGTGCTACATGAAAAAACAGTCAGTATTTAACTTATGTGCAAATCAGAATACTAATTTGCACCCCTTGCATTGCAACATGGTTTTGTCCAGGAGACTGAAATAAGAAGTTTCTCAAGTTAAGATCCTTAATGAATCAGGCCCAGAGATCTGAAAAATCCATAGCTAGATTAGTGAAGTAAATATGTGTTTTGTTCTTTGTTATTTGTCTGTTTTTCGGTCACATCCATAAAGGTTTTGCATGTCCTCCTGTTTCCCAGACAGAGGGTTTCTTGCTAGAAAAACATTAAAAACTTGTATAGAACAGTCTAAAATTATATATCTATATATATATATATATATATATATATATATATATATATACACACACACATATATGTGTGTCTGTGTGTGTGTATGTTAGGATTTAGACTGCAAGCTCCAATGGGGCAGGGACTGGTGTGAATGAGTTCTCTGTACAGCGCTGCAGAATCAGTGGCGCTATATAAATAAATAGTGATGATGATGATATATACAGGGCTGCCAAGAGGAATTCAGGGCCCTGGTACAACAAATTCATGGGGCCCCCCTCATAGTCGAGTAAGCCCTAAAAAAAAATTGCGCGGCCAAACTTTTTTAGTGTGTAGTAATACATTCAGGGGCGTGGCAATGCACCGTTGGGGCGTGGCTAGCCTAACAGCGGTGCAATTTTTTTCGGAGGTGTGGTCATGCATTTGGGGGCGTGGCAAATGCGCCATTGGGGCGTGGCTAGCATCAAAATCAATAGACTCTCAATTCGCCAGAGCGTCACATATGTTCAAGCACTCCTGAATTTCAGGACATCTACCACCACCGTGTAGTATACAAAGAATGCAGTGTGTACACAAACAGTTCAGTCTTGGCCCACACCTTACATTGGGCACAACATTCACCAAAAATTGCCATTGTCCCTAATAGAATCACAACATTTCACACACTATGCTGCTCTCTCCTACCTGTTCTTCTCACTTTCTCCACCTGTGGCTGCTGGTTTCTTTAGTTGTGGCTTGTCCGGATCCTGGAATAATGAAGGACCTATTTTGAAAAAAAAATGGCTACATTTAGAAAATTACAGCCAGCCCCGGCGTTAAATCAATAACACTCACGATTAATAATTAGGCCTTCCTCCAGCCCCAACATTAAAATAATACTTTTCACATTTAATAAATAAACCTATTTCTCTTCCTGCAAACAGCCCCAGCAGTACCTATTTCTTGCAACCATCACTGCCATTAAATAATTCATAGTCACATTTAATAAATAGACCTCATTCTCCCTATACTCACCCAACATTCAATAGCCCTTTTTTTCTCCACTGTTCCTCTCTCCTTTTTTTCCTCCACTGTTCCTCTTTCCCACTTTTTTTCCTCCACTGTTCCTCTTTCCCACCTTTTTTTCTCCTCTGTTCCTCTCTCCTTTTTTTCCTCCACTGTTCCTCTTTCCCACTTTTTTTTCCTCCACTGTTTCTCTTTCCCACTTTTTTTTCTCCTCTGTTCCTCTCTCCCACTTTTTTTTCCTCCTCTGTTCCTCTTTCCCACTTTTTTTTCCTCCTCTGTTCCTCTTTCCCACCTTTTTTTCTCCTCTGTTCCTCTCTCCCACTTTTTTTCCTCCTCTGTTCCTCTTTCCCTCTTTTTTTTCCTCCACTGTTCCTCTTTCCCACTTTTTTTTCTCCTCTGTTCCTCTCTCCCACTTTTTTTTTCCTCCTCTGTTCCTCTTTCCCACTTTTTTTTCCTCCACTGTTCCTCTTTCCCACCTTTTTTTCTCCTCTGTTCCTCTCTCCTTTTTTTCCTCCACTGTTCCTCTTTCCCACTTTTTTTCCTCCTCTGTTCCTCTTTCCCACTTTTTTTTCTCCTCTGTTCCTCTCTCCCACTTTTTTTCTTCCTCTTTCCCACTTTTTTTCCTCCTCTGTTCCTCTTTCCCACTTTTTTTTCCTCCTCTGTTCCTCACTCCTACTTTTTTTTCCTCCTCTGATCCTCTTTCCCACTTTTTTTTCCTCCACTGTTTCTCTTTCCCACTTTTTTTTCTCCTTTGTTCCTCTCTCCCACTTTTTTTTCCTCCTCTGTTCCTCTTTCCCTCTTTTTTTTCCTCCTCTGTTCCTCTTTCCCACTTTTTTTTCCTCCACTGTTCCTCTTTCCCACCTTTTTTTCTCCTCTGTTCCTCTCTCTTTTTTTTCCTCCACTGTTTCTCTTTCCCACTTTTTTTTCTCCTCTGTTCCTCTTTCCCTCTTTTTTTTCCTCCTCTGTTCCTCTTTCCCACTTTTTTTTCCTCCACTGTTCCTCTTTCCCACTTTTTTTTCTCCTCTGTTCCTCTCTCCCACTTTTTTTTCCTCCTCTGTTCCTCTTTCCCACTTTTTTTTCTCCTCTGTTCCTCTCTTCCATTTTTTTTTTTCCTCTTTCCCACTTTTTTTCCTTCTCTGTTCCTCTTTCCCACTTTTTTTCTCCTCTGTTCCTCTCTCCCACTTTTTTTCCTCCTCTGTTCCTCTTTCCCACTTTCTTTTCCTCCACTGTTCCTCTTTTCCACCTTTTTTTCCTCCTCTTTTTTGTCCTCTGATCCTCTTTCCCACTTTTTTTTCTCCTCTGTTCCTCTCTCCCACTTTTTTTATTCCTCTTTCCCACTTTTTTTCCTCCACTGTTCCTCTTTCCCACTTTTTTTTCTCCTCTGTTCCTCTCTCCCACTTTTTTTTCCTCATCTGTTCTTCTTTCCCTCTTTTTTTTCCTCCACTGTTCCTCTTTCCCACTTTTTTTTCTCCTCTGTTCCTCTCTCCCACCTTTTTTCTCCTCTGTTCCTCTCTCCTTTTTTTCCTCCACTGTTTCTCTTTCCCACTTTTTTTTCTCCTCTGTTCCTCTTTCCCTCTTTTTTTTCCTCCTCTGTTCCTCTTTCCCACTTTTTTTTCCTCCACTGTTCCTCTTTCCCACTTTTTTTTCTCCTCTGTTCCTCTCTCCCACTTTTTTTTCCTCCTCTGTTCCTCTTTCCCACTTTTTTTTCTCCTCTGTTCCTCTCTTCCACTTTTTTTCTTCCTCTTTCCCACTTTTTTTCCTTCTCTGTTCCTCTTTCCCACTTTTTTTCTCCTCTGTTCCTCTCTCCCACTTTTTTTCCTCCTCTGTTCCTCTTTCCCACTTTCTTTTCCTCCACTGTTCCTCTTTCCCACCTTTTTTTCCTCCTCTTTTTTGTCCTCTGATCCTCTTTCCCACTTTTTTTTCTCCTCTGTTCCTCTCTCCCACTTTTTTTATTCCTCTTTCCCACTTTTTTTCCTCCACTGTTCCTCTTTCCCACTTTTTTTTCTCCTCTGTTCCTCTCTCCCACTTTTTTTTCCTCCTCTGTTCTTCTTTCCCTCTTTTTTTTCCTCCACTGTTCCTCTTTCCCACTTTTTTTTCTCCTCTGTTCCTCTCTCCCACCTTTTTTCTCCTCTGTTCCTCTCTCCTTTTTTTCCTCCACTGTTCCTCTTTCCCACTTTTTTTCCTCCTCTGTTCCTCTTTCCCACTTTTTTTCCTCCACTGTTCCTCTTTCCCACTTTTTTTCCTCCTCTGTTCCTCTTTCCCACTTTTTTTTCTCCTCTGTTCCTCTCTCCCACTTTTTTTTCCTCCTCTGTTCCTCTTTCCCACTTTTTTTTCTCCTCTGTTCCTCTCTCCCACTTTTTTTCTTCCTCTTTCCCCCTTTTTTCCTCCTCTGTTCCTCTTTCCCACTTTTTTTCTCCTCTGTTCCTCTCTCCCACTTTTTTTTCCTCCTCTGTTCCTCTCTCCTACTATTTTTTCCTCCTCTGATCCTCTTTCCCACATTTTTTTCCTCCACTGTTCCTCTTTCCCACTTTTTTTTCTCCTCTGTTCCTCTCTCCCACTTTTTTTTCCTCCTCTGTTCCTCTTTCCCACTTTTTTTTCCTCCACTGTTCCTCTTTCCCACCTTTTTTTCTCCTCTGTTCCTCTCTCCTTTTTTTCCTCCACTGTTCCTCTTTCCCACTTTTTTTCCTCCTCTGTTCCTCTTTCCCACTTTTTTTTCTCCTCTGTTCCTCTCTCCCACTTTTTTTCTTCCTCTTTCCCACTTTTTTTCCTCCTCTGTTCCTCTTTCCCACTTTTTTTTCCTCCTCTGTTCCTCACTCCTACTTTTTTTTTCCTCCTCTGATCCTCTTTCCCACTTTTTTTTCCTCCACTGTTTCTCTTTCCCACTTTTTTTTCTCCTTTGTTCCTCTCTCCCACTTTTTTTTCCTCCTCTGTTCCTCTTTCCCTCTTTTTTTTCCTCCTCTGTTCCTCTTTCCCACTTTTTTTTCCTCCACTGTTCCTCTTTCCCACCTTTTTTTCTCCTCTGTTCCTCTCTCCTTTTTTTCCTCCACTGTTTCTCTTTCCCACTTTTTTTTCTCCTCTGTTCCTCTTTCCCTCTTTTTTTTCCTCCTCTGTTCCTCTTTCCCACTTTTTTTTCCTCCACTGTTCCTCTTTCCCACTTTTTTTTCTCCTCTGTTCCTCTCTCCCACTTTTTTTTCCTCCTCTGTTCCTCTTTCCCACTTTTTTTCTCCTCTGTTCCTCTCTTCCACTTTTTTTCTTCCTCTTTCCCACTTTTTTTCCTTCTCTGTTCCTCTTTCCCACTTTTTTTCTCCTCTGTTCCTCTCTCCCACTTTTTTTCCTCCTCTGTTCCTCTTTCCCACTTTCTTTTCCTCCACTGTTCCTCTTTCCCACCTTTTTTTCCTCCTCTTTTTTGTCCTCTGATCCTCTTTCCCACTTTTTTTTCTCCTCTGTTCCTCTCTCCCACTTTTTTTATTCCTCTTTCCCACTTTTTTTCCTCCACTGTTCCTCTTTCCCACTTTTTTTTCTCCTCTGTTCCTCTCTCCCACTTTTTTTTCCTCCTCTGTTCTTCTTTCCCTCTTTTTTTTCCTCCACTGTTCCTCTTTCCCACTTTTTTTTCTCCTCTGTTCCTCTCTCCCACCTTTTTTCTCCTCTGTTCCTCTCTCCTTTTTTTCCTCCACTGTTCCTCTTTCCCACTTTTTTTCCTCCTCTGTTCCTCTTTCCCACTTTTTTTCCTCCACTGTTCCTCTTTCCCACTTTTTTTCCTCCTCTGTTCCTCTTTCCCACTTTTTTTTCTCCTCTGTTCCTCTCTCCCACTTTTTTTTCCTCCTCTGTTCCTCTTTCCCACTTTTTTTTCTCCTCTGTTCCTCTCTCCCACTTTTTTTCTTCCTCTTTCCCACTTTTTTCCTCCTCTGTTCCTCTTTCCCACTTTTTTTCTCCTCTGTTCCTCTCTCCCACTTTTTTTTCCTCCTCTGTTCCTCTCTCCTACTATTTTTTCCTCCTCTGATCCTCTTTCCCACATTTTTTTCCTCCACTGTTCCTCTTTCCCACTTTTTTTTCTCCTCTGTTCCTCTCTCCCACTTTTTTTTCCTCCTCTGTTCCTCTTTCCCACTTTTTTTTCCTCCACTGTTCCTCTTTCCCACCTTTTTTTCTCCTCTGTTCCTCTCTCCTTTTTTTTTCTCCTCTGTTCCTCTTTCCCACTTTTTTTTTATTCCTCTCTGGCTCTCTGCTTTTTTTCCTCCTCTGTTTCTCTCTCCCCTTTCTTTATAGTACTGTCCCTCTCTTTTTTCCTCCCCTTACCTCTCCGTTTCTTTACTTACCTTTTGTCAACTTCTTTCCTTTCTTTTCTTCTCTTCTGTCTCCTCTTCTGTCTCCTCTTCTGTCTTCTTTCTTCATGCTGGCTGCGGCGCTCCTCACTGACTGACGGGCGTGACTTGATGACGTCACGCCCAGCAGTCAGTGTGTATGGAGAAAAGGAGAGGAGGGACACAGCGCCGCGCGATCATGTATCGGGTTTTTTTTGTTTGTTTTTTTTCTTAGAGCTCCCCCCGCCAACGAATACCCCCACTCCCCCGCCCACTCGCGGGAAAAAAAAAATAAAAAAATAAAATAAAAAAATAATAATAAAAAAAAAAAATTAATTAGCTGAGAGGGCCCGGGTAAAATGTACCTGCTCCCCCCCCCCCCCTCTTGGTGGCCCTGGATATATATTGTAACAAAAGGAGGCATTTAGCTGGCAATATGCAGAGAAAGCAGGGAAGTAAAGTAAAACATTTGTGCAGTAATGTACCTAGATTGAATGTAAAGACCTATGTATGAAAAGAAAAGCAATAGTTTAAATTTGGTTTAACTTACATGACTTGTAATCCTTCCTCTCAGCAAACAGACAGGGTGTGTCTGTTTGAATTACAGAGCCAGTGATGGGCGTTTCCTTTTAAAGAGAAGGTGGGTGTGTCACCTGTCCATCAAGCTAAGGCTGGGGGAGGAGTATCAGGTATAAAAGCTTGTTTATATCATTTGTGCACTGAGATCAACGCTGGGTAAGCTGGCTGGTCTTGAGAGAGCTGAGACATTTCTCAGTCACGAAAGACTTTAATAGATTATAGGTTATTGTTGCATTGATAGTGAAAGAAAGAGAGAGAAAGCGATGTCTACCAGTAACAGTATCACGGATTTACTTGAATTGTCGAATTGAGATCTCCTTCCTTTCAGTGCTTACTAATATGAACAGGGACTAGTTAACTGATTTGTGACACTGCTGTTATATTTGGGGATTTATCTGTAACGAACTGGATTGTGTCTCTGGAGTTTTACTGGTGGCAATATGAACAAAGCTGGGTGGCCTGATAATGTTCCTTTATATGAGAGGGAAAGAAAAGGTGCAGTTTTTGGTTGCTGAGAGTTCAGGAGGCTACTGAATAAGAATGGCACTGGAGAATGGCAAAAAGTCAGAACTAGCAATGCGGGGATCAGATTAATCAGAGGAGACCAGGATGGTACCGAAGTAATGGACCAGACTGGAACCGGTATGCTGGACTGGACTGAAACCGGAATGCTAGACTGGACTGGATCTGGATTTCTGTACTGGACTGGGGCCAGAATGCAGACTGCACTTAAGAAACAATAGAAAAGACTGCAAATTGCTGTGAACCAGGTTGACATCTGTTTATTTAACGTTGCACTGACATCAGGCAAGGGCTCCAGGAAGTCCTTTTATACTAATTATTGTTACCTGCTTGGAGACTGCAGTCATATGAGCTGAAGCAGTAATCGGATTCAGTTATCTGACAGACTGGGCAAGAGTTGCGCCGGAAGTGACGGATGTCACTTCTAGTCCAACTTTTTGGTAGTGGTACCCAGGACGTGTCCGTTACCCGGTCATCTCTACCTGCCCGAGCTGGAGGAGGAGTGGGAGCTTTGTCCCCCGTGTCCTCCAGGGGGATATTAGACTATGTGGCTGGTGGTATTCTGATATAGGGCTGCCGAGGAGGGGGGGCAGGGCACCCCTCCTGGTCATTGCATGTCCCCCCGGTGCCGCCAATGTTACATATAAGTCCCCCAGGCATGGGGGACATGCAGTGGCCAGGGGGATGCCACCCCTCCCCGGCAGCCCTATATCACCGAGTTTATTAAGTGTGCCATACCTCTAGATGACACTGATGGACTATGGTAGTGACTACGATCTCAGCAGAGGTTCCAGGTCTGATCTGGCTCAAGAGGGCCCAGTTTCCTTGTCCAGTGTTGATGGCGGCTCTCGGAGGATGGGTGAGTGTGATGACATGTATTGCCATTATTATTTGCCTGTGTTTTCTGACTGTAAAAATACTAGCGCAGATTTGGATAGTTATGGCGCCTGCCCACGCAATCTTGTAAAGACGCTGCGCAAGTATTTTGTGCCTCTTCAAGTTCCTGAGGGAGGGACCCATCCCACGTGCCAGGTAAAATTAGCAAGCTCACAGGGTTAGACATACTGTAACGCGAGAAAACAGCCATCTCTCGAGGGTCCGCGCATCTGTTAGGGACAAATCTCAAGGGATAGTACATTGATATTTTCACTGTTACTGAGAAGGCCAAGAAAGCTGTGGTTGCGGCTCTGACAAAAGAAGGTGGGGGTGAGGCTAGTTTTAAAACATACCACAACTGGTTGAGTGGGGCGTAATTATACATGGCCTGTTATCTGGCGTCTCACCCTGGGGAGTACATGGAGGTGCCTAAGTACCAGTAAATGATTCATGAGATGTAGGTGTCCTTTCGGCACGGCACCTGGCATGAGTACGATGAGGACTTCAGAGCCAAGTATAATGGACACCCGAGCCTTATGTATGAGTTCAAGAATGTTGAGATCTGGCTCAAAGTTACTCAGGATGGGCAGGGGGTTCCCCTTTCAGCAGCCAAACGGCATCCCCATTGTGAGGGAGGCCAGGCATGTTTCACAGCATGGAAGGCTCTGTTTTGCATTGTATTAGAGGCTAATTTGTCCACGGCACAGCGTGCAGGATCACCCATACCTGCTCACGCTGTGTGCATGGGAAAGAGGGGGGGTCACACAGAAAGATTTTGTGACAAGCCTGAAAAAGGAGACAGTGGTCCCATCTCACGGGCTCTCTGTAAGGCTTTTATCCCCTTTATCTTTCAAGTCTAGCCAGTTGACAAGCCAAATATTCGAGGTGGTCCGACACTGATTTTTTGTGGACCGGCTTCCTGATTGGGTTTCATTTGCCAATTGAGGATTCCATTGGCACCTCTGTTGTTTGGAACGTGAAATCTGCCGTGACATTTCTGGGGTTTTTAGAAGAGGAGGTGGGCAAGGACGTATTTCTGGTTCTGCTACTGTAGGTTAGTTTCCCCTATTGAGGTGGTGTCTAAGAAGACACCTGGAAAGTTTTGACTCATTCAGTGTTGTTGTTTCCTCCGGCGGCATCAGTGAATGATGCTATACCAGCAATGTTCTGCAGTGTGTCCTAGCAATCCTTTGACTCTGCCCTGGACTTGGTGTGCAGCTTTGGGGTCAGGGCTTTTTTGGCAAAGGTGGATATTGAGTCCACCTTTCGGCTTCTTCCGTTGATCCCTAACTCCTTTCCCTTCATACGATTTAAGCTGGAAGACGGGTTCTATTTGGACAAGTGCCTTTCCATGGGCTGCACCATATCATGCTCCTTCTTTGAGTGTTTTAGCACATTTCTGCATTGATGCATGGTCGTTGGCACTGGTCACCACGGGGTCACTCATTATCTGGACGACTTTCTGTTCATGTGCCTTGGCCAGTCCAGGACCTTCGGGGACATGTTGTTCTCACTGAATGACCCAGCTGTCTTACCTGATTATTGAGATTGACACACAGCTAAGGTTATGTTGGCTGCCTGTGGATAAGAGCGCAAAATTACGGGCGAAGATCTCTGACACTAGAGAGTCCCTGAAGATACGAATGAGACAGGCCCAGTCCCTCCTAGGTCTGTATAATTGTGTTTGCCATGTAATACCGATGGGTAAAGATATTGTGCCATAAGTTGGAGCGGATGATCGCTGGATTCGTCCAACCGCACTGCAACTTTCCGCTGTCACCCAAGATTTGGGAGGACCTGTCGGTGAAGGAAGCATTCTTATAGGACTTAAAGACGTACGTGCCTGGTCCGACCCACCCCTATTTTGAGACAGGTGTTACAGGTGTTCACAGATGTCGCAGGTACAGTTGGGTTTGTGGCCTACTTTTTCAGTGACTGGTGCATATTGTGGTGTCCTGGTGATTGGGTCAGTTCCAGTTGGATGGCAAACCTGGTCCTGCTGGAACTGTTTCCCATTATCATCGTGGTTGAGCTGTGGGTGGCTAGATTCCGGGGTAAGCAAGCTGTCTTCTGTTGTGACAACTTGGACGTGGTGCATGCAATTAATAAGCAGAGTGCTCTCTCTTCCTCTCCCCAGTCATCAGCTTGCACCGGCAGTGGTGTTTTGCTGCCTTTTATATGACATATCCTTTAGTGCTCGGCATGTGCCAGTTTTAGAAAACGGTCTGGGGGGGTACGTTGTCTAGGGGCAATTGGGCAAATTTTGATTTTGAGCATCAGGAGTGGCTTTCAATGGTTCTCCCTGTCCTACTTATGCATGGCAGATTATGAAGCCAGAGCAAGGATCCTTGTGGAATCTTTCTTAGCTCCTGCCAATGCTGCGCAAGTATGAGTCTGCCAGGTGGGAGTGGCTCATTTTCCAGAATGCAGTTCCTGGTGATAGTGGAGATTGGTACAAATGGATGCAGGGTTTTGTGAGGGCTGACTATACCGCCAGTATGTCGAAGGCGGTGATGTCAATCACCCTGGCGGGGATCTCCTTTTTCTCCCATTTGTAAGGATTGCTGGATGTGACCAGGGGGTTATTGATCTCTAGGGCACTGTACGGTTGGGCATGAAAACTCCCCATTGTTCCTAATGGCAGACAACCTATTAGTCCCAAGATCTTGGTAAGCTTGCTAGGAGCGCTTGTGGCCGAGATTCCTATGAAAGTAGTTTATTTGGTATAGCCTTAGTAGTGTTCTTTGGTAAATTTTGAGGCAGCGAGGTGTGGCCTGCAGTATGTCTAGCTCACTCTCCAGAAGAGTTGCACGACGTGTTCTCTAAGGAGGAAGCAGACTCTCTGCCCCCGCATCGTAGCTATGATTGCACCATTGATCTGGTTCCGGGTGCCAAACTTCCTAAGGGAAGATTATATGCTCTGTCCATTCCTGAGACTAAGGCTATGGATGACTATGTGGAGGAAAACCTACGTAAGGGATTCATTCGACCATCTAAATCACCCATAGGAGCGGGTTTTTTTCTTTATGGCAAAAAAAGATGGGAGTCTCCGTCCATGCATAGATTATCGGAGTCTGAATGGAATCAATGTGAAGAATACCTACCAATTGCCGCTCATCTCCATGCTCTTTGATCAGCTCAAACAAGCCACGGTCTTCTCCAAGATTGATCTAAGAGGGGCATATAATTTGGTTCGGATCAAAAAGGGGGATAAGTGGAAGAAGGCCTTCAACACTCACTGGGACCATTTTGAATATTGGGTCATGCCCTTTGGCCTATGTAACGCTCCTGCGGTGTTCCAAGATTTTATTAGTGATATTTTACGAGAATTTCTGGGAAAATTCGTGGTGGTATACCTTGACGACATTTTGATCTATTCACTGGGTCACTGGAGCAGCACCGTATTCATGTCAAAATGGTTCTCCTCAAACTTTGCCAGCACTGCCTCTTTGCAAAACTTGAGAAATGCGAGTTTGAAGTTACCCAGGTCACGTTCCTTGGATATGTCATCTCTCCTTGTGGCTTCTCTATGCACCCCAGTAAGGTCCAGGCAGTTCTCGATTGGATCCAGCCAAGCAATCTAAAAGCCATTCAGAGGTTTTTAGGATTCGCTATTTATTATAGGCGATTTATCCGGTCATTTTCAGTGTTAGTGGCTCCTATTACTGCCCTTACTCGACAAGGGGCCAACACTGTTAATTGGTCTTCCGCTGCTTTGACATCTTTTAAGGCCCTCAATGATGCCTTCATCTCCGCACCCGTCTTCTGACATCCCAATCCAGATTTACCTTTTATTATTGAAGTAGACGCTTCAGACGTAGGGGCCGGTGCCATCCATTCTCAGAAGGATCTCATTAATCACTGTCTGCACCCCTGTGCATTTTTCTCCAGGAAATTTTCCTCCGCAGAAACCCATTACGATGTGGGTAACCGGGAGTTTCTGGCGATCAAGTGGGCGTTTGAAGAGTGGCGTCACTGGCTAGAGGGAGCTAACCATGTAATCACGATATATACCGACCATAAGAATTTACAATATATACAATCTGCTAAAATTGTGAATTCCAGACAAGCCCGGTGGGTCCTCTTCTTCTCCCGCTTCAACTTCACTATTACTTTCCGACCAGGATCCAAGAATACTAAGGTGGATGCCTTGTCTAGCAGCTTTATTGCCTCTCATCCTTTCCTCGCAGAACCTACCTTTTATTATTCCGGCGTCCAAAATAGTCCTTGGTCTGACTCGGGATCTCGGCACGACTCTACCCCAGGGGTAAGCTCTTCGTACCTGGTTATCTGAGGAGGATGGTCCTTGCCGAATGCCATGATAATAAAACTTCGGGTCACCCTTGAGTATCCAAGACGGTGGAACTTCTGTCTCGTTCTGTCTGGTGGCCCTCCTTGTCTACGGATACCAGAGAATTTGTTTTGTCCTGTGAATCCTGTGCCAGAAATAAGTCTTCTCACAAACTTCCTGCAGGTCCTCTTATGCCTCTGTCTGTTCCGGCGAGACCCTGGACACACATATCTATGGACTTCATCATGGAACTACCCCGCTCATCCAGCTTTAACACCATCTGGGGGATAGTAGACAGATTTAGCAAAATGGCCCACTTCATCCCTCTTGCGGGATTGCCATGTGCTAAAACATTGGCGTCTCTATTTATTCAACACGTTTTCAAGCTCCATGGACTCCCCGTTAACATTGTTTCAGACCGTGGTTCCCAATTTGTTGCCACATTCTGGAGAGCTTTCTGTACCCAATTGGGATTCAAAGTTTGTCTGTCATCCGGGTATCACCCACAGTCCACCGGACAAACAGAAAGGGTCAACCAATCCCTTGAGCAATTCCTCCGGTTATATGTAACCAAATGCCATAATGACTGGGCTGCTCTGCTTCCATGGGCAGAGTTTGCCTACAACAACTCGTGTCATTCTTCTACTCTGGTATCCCCATTTTTCTGTAACCTTAGATTTCATCCCCGGTCCAACTCGCTAGAAGTTCCAAATCAATCTAAGACCCGGTCTTCAATTTCTCATCTGTTCCGGATATGGAGAAAAGTTCATATTGCCCTCAAACAGGCTTCCTTCAAGTCTAAACATTATGCTGATCGGCACCGCGGACCATGTCCTTTCAAAGTCGGGGACAAGGTATGGTTGTCCACCCGCAACATTAAACTCAAACAACCCTGTAGGAAGTTAGGTCCCAGGTTCATTGGACCCTTTTCTATTATTAGACAAATTAACCCTGTGGCTTTTAGGTTAAAGCTTCCTCCTTCACTCAAGAATCCTAATACTTTTCATTGTTCCTTGTTGAAAGCGGTCACAGGATCGCATAGATTCAGGCCACATCAATTGCGCAGACCTCGTCCTGTCTCAGTCAAAGGGCACCAAGAGTTCATCGTTGAAAGAATTCTAGACTCCAAAAAGGTGCAAGGCCAAATCCACTTTTTGGTCCACTGGAAGGGCTACGGCCCGGAGGAACGGTCTTGGGTGCCGCGGAAACATCTCTATGCCGACCTACTCATTAAGGATTTCTTCAAAAAATATCCTGGGAAACCTGGAAGTCGGGGTGCCTTGAACCCTCCTCAAGGGGGAAGGTACTGTTATGAGTCGCGGCTCCCCGAAGGGCCGCCGCGACTCACTTCCGGCAGTCCCAGACGTTCCGGCCGTCTCTATGATGACGGGGGCGTCACTTCCGCCTCCTACGTCCCGGTTGCCTGGGCAACAACCGGGTTGCTCTAACGCTACTGCCGCAGCAGTCTTGCAGCCGGGCGCGTGCACGCAGAAGAAGATGGCACTGATGGCTCCCTGTTCCTGTTTCTGCTCCTAGATTGTGTTTGCTTTGACCTGACCTCCCGTGTATGACCCTTGGCTAGTTTCTGCACCCTGTTGTACTGCCTGTGACCCCTGACCTCGGATTGTGATTGGAATTTCTTTGTCTGCTGACCCCTCAACCCCTGCCTGGATTTCACTCTGCCATTGTTTCTACCCTCCATAGCTGGGTTCTCCCCAGTCTGCGCTCATCTCTCGACCCTCTGTTGTCTGCGGCCTAGTCTGTCCCCACCACTAGGGGCTCCAGTGAACACCGGACTTCAGAGCAGACTTTGGGTTTTGACATGCTGACTGGAGGGGTTCCTAACACAGTGTATATATCATACTGTGCTTAAGATATAATAACATGTCCTAAAGAGCATGTAAAGGCATAATAATAGTACACAAATGTGGACAAAATGGAGTAATAGGTCAGGACTGCACATTTGCAGCTACCAAAAAATTCTTTCCTTACATAAGCAATAGGAAAGAGATATTAAAACGGGATAATTCCTTGAATTCATTTTTGCAAATACAAGTTTTTTGAAAACCACAAAATATTTGAGGTCATAAAAATTGGTGGTAATCAGATTACCGATTACCACCATGCAGACAACTGTGATTCCTACATAAAAGAGGCAAAGGGAGAAGAAGACGAATGAAATACAAGCAGACTTACCTGAAAAACGACAAGGGAGATGTCCGAGGCCAGCACAGGGTGACAGGCGTCAATTCCGACTGGAGACCTGTCTGGCACTGCAGTGTGAGGTGGGCGCGACTTACTTCAATGGAAATTTAAAGCGGCAATGTCCGGACCCCGCAGGCTAAGTGTTAAACCAGTTATCCTGTGGGGTCTGGACACTGCCACTTTAAATCTAGCTCACAGCTCTTAAAATGTAGGATATACTGTGTAGTGAGTGAGAATACACAGTCAGTTTCATTATACAGACCTGTTTTCTGCTTAGATAGTTGTCAGCTCCAATCTGACCCACTGGTATCAGCCTTTGTCTTCAAGTCTTTTTACATGATGTATTCTGGCTATAGATGAGCGGGCTCGGATTTCGCTTATCCGAGCCCACCCGAACAGTGCAGATCCGACGGGATCCGAGCACTGTTCGGGTATTTCCGGCGGCGAAAATAATCCAAAACGAGGCTATGACATCCAAGTCTCGCGTCAGATCGTGCGAGACTCAGATGTCATAAATTCCCCGCTTGTGGCCGCCATCTTCATTCTGGCTGAGATCTGGGAAGAGGGAGGTAGTAGTGTAGTGGTGCTCCTGTGTCCTGCTTAATCCAGTGATTAGTTAGTTTCTCCTGTGCTCTGTCCTGTTGATCAGTCCAGTGGTGCTTTTGTCCTGTGCTCTGTGCTGCTGAGTCCAGTGGTGCTTTTGTCCTGTGCTCTGTCCTGCTGAGTCCAGTGGTGCTTTGGTCAGTGCTTTGTCCTGCTGAGTCCAGTGGTGCTTTTGTCCTGTGCTTTGTTCTGCTAAGTCCATAGTTATTTTAAAATTATTAAAAAATCATAAAATAAAATAAAAAATAAATAAAAAATTCTAGAAAACAAATTAAAAACATTTTTTAAAAAAATTATACAAAAATAATTTAAAAAGAATATAAAAAAATATATTTAAAAGTATAAAAAAAATTCTAGTGCAATATATTCTTGCAGTCCAGAAATATTAGTACTGCAATATTTACCTACGTTCACTGTTCTTGCAGTCCAGAAATATTAGTACTGCTAAATTAAAATGCGTTCACTGTTCTTGCAGTCCAGAAATATTAGTACTGCAATATTTACCTACGTTCACTGTTCTTGCAGTCCAGAAATATTAGTACTGCAATATTTACCTACGTTCACTGTTCTTGCAGTCCAGAAATATTAGTACTGCAATATTTACCTACGTTCACTGTTCTTGCAGTCCAGAAATATTAGTACTGCTAAATTAAAATACGTTTACTGTTCTTGCAGTCCAGAAATATTAGTACCAGAGATTAAACTACGTTCACTGTTCCTGATTGGTTTGTTAAAGTGCGAATGTCCTATTTCAACAACATCAGGGTGGGTGGAAGGGCCCAAGGACAATTCCATCTTGCACCTCGAGCAAACTCTTGCAAACTGCCATCCTGTCTGCCACTGCAGTGCCACTCCTAGATGGGCCACGTGTTTGAGCCGCCCACTTGTGTCGCTTAGCTTAGACATCCAGCTACCTCTGTGCAACCTTTTGGACTAAAAACAATATTGTGAGGTGTGAGGTGTTCAGAATAGACTGGAAATTAGTGGAAATGAATGTTATTGAGGTTAATAATAGTGTAGGAGTGAAAAAAAACCCAAAAATATGGATTTTAGCACTTTTTATGCTTTTTTTAAAAAAAATCAGAACCCAAAACCCAAAATCAGAACCAAAACCTTTCGTGGGGTGTTTTGGCAAAAC
Source organism: Mixophyes fleayi (assembly GCF_038048845.1). NCBI lineage: Eukaryota > Metazoa > Chordata > Amphibia > Anura > Limnodynastidae > Mixophyes > Mixophyes fleayi. Next base: position 105,909,276 of record NC_134406.1, read on the forward strand.
AAATCAAAACGCAAAACCTCAAGCTAATCAGAACCCAAAACCCAAAACACCAAAAGTGGCCGGTGCGCACCCCTAATTCTGGCTGGCAACACACCTCAGCCCTCTGCAGCAGTCTATCTCTCAGTAACAACAGTTGCCTCACTTTTCCTCACAACAGCATAGCAGAAAAACATGTCTGTTTTTAAAAAATGTCTATTCAGCATTTACTCACTCTGAGGCTCCTCCTCTCAGCAGTCTCTGTCACAAAACCCTAGAACTGTCCAACAGTCTTACAAGCTGGACATTTTCTGTTTCCTATAGTCTCTCCTGCATCATGCCGTGAGCAGGCCCGGCGCTCCCATTAGGCAACGTTAGGCAGTTGCCTAGGGCGCCGGGCTCTGGAGGGCGGCACTGAAGTGGGGGACCCAGTGATAATTAAATAAATGCTCCCGCCCGCCCGCTCGTTTGCCCGCTCGCCCGCCCGCTCCATCGCTATAATGCGGTGCTGCACTGTAGCAGCACCGCATTTTAAAATTTACCCGGCGCCTGGCAGCGTCGTGACGTCACGACGCACGACGCTGCCAGTGTAGAGGAGACAGAGAAAGAAGACAGAAGCGCGGAAGAAGAGAAAGGAAGGAAAATGAAGAAGTTAAGGTGAGTACAGGAAAGAGGAGGCTACAGATAACAGGAGGGGATGGGGGACGGATGCTATACATAGGGGGGAGAACGGAAGCTACAGAAAGAGGGGAATGGAAGCTACAGTAAGGAGGGAGAATGGAGGCTATACAAAGGGGGGAGAATGGGGGCTATAGAAAGGGGGGAGAATGGAGGCTATAGAAAGGGGGAGAATGGAGGCTATACAAAGGGTGAGAATGGAGGCTATACAAAGGGGGGGAGAATGGAGGCTATACAAAGGGGGGGAGAATGGAGGCTATACAAAGGGGGGGAGAATGGAGGCTATACAAAGGGGGAGAATGGAGGCTATACAAAGGGGGGAGAATGGAGGCTATACAAAGGGGGAGAATGGAGGCTATACAAAGGGGGGAGAATGGAGGCTATACAAAGGGGGAGAATGGAGGCTATACAAAGGGGGGGGAGAATGGAGGCTATACAAAGGGGGAGAATGGAGGCTATACAAAGTGGGGGGAGAATGGAGGCTATACAATGGGGGTGAGAATGGAGGCTATACAAAGGGGGGAGAATGGAGGCTATACAAAGGGGGGGGATGGAGGCACTAGAAAGGGGGGAAAATGGATGCTACAGAAAATTGGGGGGGGAGGAGGAGGCTGGAGAAAATAGGGAACTTGGGGGATTACAATTAGAAATGTCCTTGAGTTAGAGACTATGGGGTCTTTATACTAAAATAGTGCCGTGACAAAATGCAGCGATGCATAATGAAGCACAGCTTTAATTCACTTTGCTGGGGCTACTCTAGGATAGTTAAGGAACCATTTATGTGTATTAGTATTTGCCCTCTATTTGGCTCTCCTTTGTTGCCCTCTATTAGTATAATTAATTTTACATCTGCAGAATACATTAACAAATGCAAATAAAATAGAACGGTCTAGATTATCTGTCATTTAGATTACCTTTCTGTATTTATTTGCATGTGTTAGTATATTTAATATATCATCTACAGAATACATTAATAGACAGCAACAGAGGAGAGCCAAGTAGTGGCCAAATACTAAAAAAAAAAGCCAAGTAGTGGGCAGGGGGGCATGTGAGTAAAGCTGGTGTCGCCTATGCGGCTGGCATATGTGACAAAAGCTGATGGGCATGGGGTGACATTGTGAAAATAGCTAGTGGGCAGATGGGCATGTGTGAATGAAGTTGGTGGGCAGAGGGGTACATGTCAGTGTGTAACAGGTGAGTGATGTCATGTTTTCTTTTCTTTCATTTGTTTTGTTCTGAAGTCTAGCATTTGGAGCCTCCCCTCTAGATATCCTGTGTTTGCTCCTGGGCAGCAGTGATGCCTGGACAGCATTCTGCATCAGACATCAGTGCTGCGTCAGACATCTGGACTGCATTGTAGCCAGCCAAGAGGAGGTAAGAGTTATTATTTTTAAGTGTGTTAGTGGCTGGGAAATTAGAATTTTTTTTTATTTGGGGGGTGGGGGGGGCGGCAACCTAGGGCTTTGCCTAGGGTGCCGGGCAACCTTGCACCGGCCCTGGCCATGAGACAGTTCTGTTTCACTGGATCCTAGTGCCCAGCAGTTTTCTGGGTTGCACATGATCGTTCACTTTTGGTGTGCATGAACAGTACAGACATGCATATGTTACAATGAAAAACAGACATAGGTAAAACATAGCATCTAGGCCAGAAATTACACCTGGGTGGAACATTTGTTGGGGGACTATAAGATGGATAAGGATCTAGGAATACCTGTGACTATAGACTTAGCAAAAATATGCAGAGAAAAGTATAATTTTGCTCTTTGATAAAGCACTGGCAAGCCCCCACCTTAAATGTAATGTTCAGTTTTGCCCACCAAATCACTAAAATGGAACAGTAGAATTGTAGAGGTGGAAAAGGAGTAAAACTAAATTAATAAGGGCTATGGAACATCCCAATTATGAGCAAATAATGTGCAAGGTAGGCAATAAACTGTAATCTTTGTTTCCTGTTATCAGAATATATTTAAATAAATTAATCCAAGTAAATATACAATGCACAATATTTATTAATTTTATCTTATCAAGAAAATTTACTTGTTTAGCAGAAATGAGATTAATACTTTGCATAGAATTAAGTTCTATTGTGGTCCAAAGGGGGTATTTTTCTACATAAAATTTAAATTAATTACATTGCATTATATTGTGATATCAAATGAAATTCTAAAGCATTTAAATTATTGAAAGCAAAAATGGTGCAATGTTATATCTTTACAATCTTTTAAGAAGTGAATAGATAAGCGCTGATTAAAACAATTACTTATAATAATTACATATTTACTAAAATGGCCATTAAAATAAATTACTCGTGGACCTTTTTCAGGGACACCTTACCTAATTATCCATGTAGCAGTATGGTTAATGTGACTGATTTTGTGGAACACTGATTTGGTATTTTTTATGCATAAAAGCAATGGATTATAATGCTAATGGGAGAGGACAATGAGGATTAATGGTAACTATCAACTCTTTTGTATTTAGAATAATGCACAAATGTTACTGTGCAGCATTACAACTTTATTAGAGTTAGGCCTAGTGTTAGAAACTATATTTCTTTCTTTAACAGGCAAAGTAAAATTTAGTAAAAATATTGAAACAACCATTTAAGTATATAATACTACATTCTTCATGAATGGAACAGGCATACAAACTAATTTGTAGCAGGAAGCAAGAGAAGCAGGATATATTTAATCATTAGAGATGGGCGGGCTCGATTTCCCGAGATCCGAATTCATCCGAATTTAGCCTATCTGAGTACTGAGCCGAGCACGCTCGGTACTCTCCCGTCCGTTCGGAATCTAAATCGAGGCAAAACGCCATCGTGACATATTCATATTTCTGAGCTCGGTTCTCGCGAGATTTGAAAAGCATAAATACCAGCCTCCACAGCAATCCATCGTCATTTGACAGAGGGAGAAAGCAGGGTTAGGTCACACAGGCTATATAAGCGCAGGGACAGAGCAGTAATTGGACACATTATTGTTTCTATTCAATACCATTCTAATCTTAATACCAGTTGTTACAGCAGTAAGAGGAGGATAGAAGAGGGTTTTTGTTCAATTTCTGGCACTCCAAGTGCTTTTGGGGTGTTCCCCATTCTTTTGCATTAATTTTTCTGGCTGTCAAAAGTCATATTTGTCAGCAGTCTTACAAAAAATATTTAGCACTCCAAGGGGTAAATGTATCAAAGTGCGAGTTTGCCAGCGTGTTTAAATCGCGGCAAATCGCGGGTAAAAGTTTTGAAAAAAAACCCTGAAATGTATCAAGCTGCGATTTTGACACTCATGTTCAAAATCGCTGGTCATCTCTGGCGATTTTGTGCGATGTAAACACTCCCGAGTTTAGCTAACTCTCCTGTGTTTGGCAAACTCTCCTGTGTTGTAACAGTGAGTTGTAAACACATCACTGTTACACTGACCTGTCATACGAACAGATAAAAGTTGAAAAAAAAAAAAAGCGTGAGGTTCCCCCACTATTTATGCTTAACCCTAGTGCTGCCTGACTAGTGCTGGTCCCGTGAAAATCGGGAAATTTTTTTGCGTGGGGTCCCCCCGATTTTCACTTTACCAGCACTAGGCAAACAAGCCAGGGTTGGCGGCACTATAGCAGGGGGACACGCGGCAGGGGTCCCCCTGCCATAATGACTAGCCAACCCTAGACTGTTCAGTGCTGGGCTGGATTCCGTAGGGAGTGGGGTCCGATGAAAAAAACGAGCGGGTCCCCCCTAGAAAGAACCAGCCCAGTGCTGATAGCACTAGGGCTCTTCCTACTACCCCTGGGCTGTGGGTAGTAGGGCAATACGGCGATAAAGTATAAAAAAAACAAACAGACGCCATTTTTTTGTGGAACTACAAGTCCCAGCCAGCCAGGTTGTCCCAAAAAATTTGGCCATGCTTTTGCTTGTATAACTACAAGCACCAGCATACCCACGGCAGCCAGGGCATGTTGGCACTTGGAGAACCACAAGTGCCAACATGCCCTGACATCCCTGGCTTGCTGGGACCTGTAGTTCCACAAAGAAAAAAGTTAAAAAAACAACAACACCCTCTTAAAAAGCACATCTATTTATTAAAAATAAAAACCCCACAATAAATACACTAACCACCCTCATTTTAACCACATCTATTTAATAAAAATAAAAAAAAAACAAATACTCACCAAAGATGTCTTCTTTCTTCTTCCAAAGGTCCAGGCTTGCCCCAGTCCCTTAATATTTATACCTCCAATAGTCCAAATTTTTTCCCCGATTTTCACGGGACCAGCACAAGTGAGGCAGCACTAGGGTTTTTTTAAAAAAACTTTTATCTATTCTTTTACATTTTAACACTGCCAGGGCAGAGTAACAGTGATGTGTTTCTACAACACGCTGCTATCAAGCAGTGTGTTGTATCTGGCGTGTTTAGAAGCAAACTCTCCTGAGTTTGCTAACTCGCAGCTTCATACATTTGAGAGCTGTATAGCTGCAGTGCCAAACAGTCGGGAGTTTGATCTCTGGCGATTTTGCAAGTAGCGATTTTGACAGAAGCAGAACTCTGGCGATTTTGTATGAAAACTCAGCTTCATACATCGGCGAGTTTCAACTCTCCCGAGAAAATCGCTGGAGTTGCAAAATCGCACTTTGGTACATTTACCCCCAAGTGCTTTTGGGGTGTTCCCCATTCTTTTGCATTAATTTTTCTGGCTGTCAAAAGTCATATTTGTCAGCAGTCTAAAAAAAAATATTTAGCACTCCATGTGCTTTTGGGGTGTTCCCCATTCTTTTGCATTAATTTTTCTGGCTGTCAAAAGTCATATTTGTCAGCAGTCTAAAAAAAAATATTTAGCACTCCATGTGATTTTGGGGTGTTCCCCATTCTTTTGCATTCATTTTTCTGGCTGTCAAAAGTCATATTTGTCAGCAGTCTAAAAAACAATTTTTAGCACTCCAAGTGCTTTTGGGGTGTCCCATATTCCCCAGTGTTTTACTGGAATTTTTCTGGCTGTCAAAAGTCATATTTGTCAGCAGTATAAAAAACTACTTTTAGCACTCCAAGTGCTTTTGGGGTGTCCCATATTCCCCAATGTTTTACTGTAATTTTTCTGGCTGTCAAAAGTCATATTTGTCAGCAGTATAAAAAACTACTTTTAGCACTCCAAGTGCTTTTGGGGTGTCCCATATTCCCCAGTGTTTTACTGTGATTTTTCTGGCTGTCAAAAGTCATATTTGTCAGCAGTATAAAAAACAATTTTTAGCACTGCAAGTGCTTTTGGGGTGTCCCATATTCCCCAGTGTTTTACTCTAATTTTTCTGGGTGTCAAAAGTCATATTTCTCTGCAGTATCTATCTAATACGATTTTGGTACTACAAGTGCTTTGGCCTCATTAAAATGGATTGAAAGCAGTCCACATATGAGCAACCCGGTTATGTCACCTGTCCTGATGGTAGTGTTCCCAGTACGTCATCTGAGAAAGGCGATGTAAAAGTACATAGTCTTTTTCAATCAGGGAAAAAAACACACACCAAATTTTTTTTTACCGTGTTGAAGCGAAAAAGAAGTGTAACTGAGGAAAAGTTAACTGCCAACAAAAAAAAAATTGCCAACATGCCATTCTACACACGCAGTGGCAAAGAAAGAATGAGGCCTTCACCTTTCTCTATTAGTGGCAGATCAAAAATTTTTACTAAGCCTTCTTTTTGTGCAGTCACTCGTGACCAAGCAAGACCAAGTAATTTGGATTCTAAAAGTGGTGCACAACTACTGTTATGCGTCAAAGCCAAGCTGCAAGAAAACAGTAAGGCATTAGAGGATAATGTATGCTCTAAATCAGAAATGACACCAATCCCTGTGGAGAGTCCATCCACCAGTGGTATGTCTAATCGTGAGCATTCTGATAGTGACAGTGTACCCATAAAGAAGGGTCCTTTCAGCAGTTCTGCTGATGTGTGCCTTAACAGCCCGAGTGTAGCCAGTGATACACCAATTGAGGATGCCACTTTGGAATTAGAAGAGGATGAGGGGGAGATTTGTGTAGGCGACGAGGGCACTAATGATGATGTTGATGATTATGATGCAGACAGATACCAAATTGTCTTTCTCAATTTCTATTTATATTCTAGACTCTATAACGGCTGAATAGTTTTCTATTTTACTCCTAGTAGAGAGGGGGTCTGATGCAGACAGATACCAAACTGTCTTTGTCCATTTATTTTTATATTCTAATTCTACAGTCTATGCAGGCAGCTTTTCTTCTATTCAACTACAAGTGGAGGGCAGGGGGAGTCATAGACAGCCAGCAAACTACCTTGGTCCATTTATTTTTATATTCTAATTCTACAGTCTATGCAGGCTGCTTTTTTTCTATTTAACTACAAGTGGAGGGAGGGGGCTATAGAGACTGAAACCAAACTGCCTTTGTCCATTTCTTTATATATTTAACTATAAGTGTAGAGTGTAATATACACCCAAAGACGATGGCTGCATTGCCAATAGGCTAAGCTGAAGAGGAAGACAACCAGGTTTGTGTGCAGAATTAAGGACGGCCTACCAGGGATTAAACTGTTTTCTTCCTAATTTATTAGCTTAAGAATTACCTTACTTATCCAAGAAACAGGTGGAGCACTAAATTAGGTTATTTTATGCCCAAAAACAAACAAAATTGCCAAACAAAACCAAACAAAACCAGAACCAAAACCAAAACACGCAAAGACGGCTTGGCAAAACCAAAACCAAAACACGACGGTAATCCAGATCCAAAACCAAAACACGGGGGGCAGTGAGCATCTCTATTAATCATTAACCTTAAATGAGTCTGCAATGCAATTTTTCATCATTAATGACCATTTTGATTAATATTGAAGGAATCGTGTTTCAGTTGTAGTCAGCCGCGGAAATGTATATCCAAATGCATGTTGTTGTTTTTTTTTTTGTTGATTCCTCAGTGGGTGCTTTTGGCAAAATATTGCTAGTTTAAAGTACAACTAGGTGGAAATTGCTGTGTTTGCAATGCATACCACTTCTCACATCAGGGGGTAAATGTATCATACTCCGGTTTCTTCATGTCGCCCGAAATCGGCGACTTGACAGCTAAAATTTATAGCGGCGCTGCCTTGCAAAGGGAAACTTGCCTTCACAAGGCAGCGCCGCTTTAAATTTTAGCTGTCTAGTCGCCGATTTCCTATTGCCAGTATTTTTTTTTCTTTCTTTCTTTTTAAAAAATGAATTCACTTTTCTTCTTTTTTGGGGGGGTGAGGGAGGTTCTGTCATCGTGGGGGGGTCGCAGCATGTAGGTGGCGCCGATCAAACGCATTGGTGGTCAGTTTTCAGCAACAGGCAGCCAATCGCTAGGCTGCCTGTTGCTGTATGGGCACCAGGGCTGCCAAGAGGAATTCAGGTCCCCGGTACAACAAATTCATGGGGCCCCCCTTATAGTTGAGTATGCTAAAAAAAAATGCGCCGCCTTAGGGCGGCTGCCAGAACCCTTAATCAGACCCTGTATAGGTGTCATTAAAAGAGTATTACTGTTGTTAACAGAATGAAGCTCTTTTCAAATAGCCACATTCATTATACTGTACCTTGAAGTCAATTCATAATCCTATTTCTGAATTCAGTATTGTGAAGGTTCTTATTTTAGTATTGTAGACTAAATAATAATGCAAACAATTTAGTCATGTTATAAAAACAACAACAAAGCAATAATTCTGGAGAACAAAATCTAATAAAATGTACTATTATTATTATTACTATTATGCACAGTAATGTACAATGCAGGATTACTAGCAGTTTAAATTGCAGAAGGGGCAAGAAAAGGTAGAAAGACTGAAGGGAATGGGATTTTTAAAAGGCTACAAAGGCAGAACAAGCAGATAGAAGATAAGGAGAAATCTAAAGATCCTAAACCCATATGAATTTCAATCATGCACAAAATGTTTAAGCAATAACCAAAATCAGAGTGCAATCCTTTAATTTGATTATATAGATAGGATTTTGCAACAATGACCTATTTTTGAATGTTGTAATATATATCCTTTAATTACGCATCTCAGATGACTCAACATTTCATACTTGAATATAGCGCCAAATTGACCATACAACGATCTGTCCAAACCTTACCCCGATCTTCCCATCTATTTAAGAAAGGCTGTATTCCTTTCTGACAGGCCATCTCCATTTTGATTGTTTCACAAAAATCAGGATTCTTGACAAGTATGCTAATTAATTGCTCTCTGTATCTCTGTAGTCAATGAAGTGAGCATAAGACCCTATGGAGGCAATTCAATTAGGCTTAAATTTTATGCTTTGATGACTGTACATGCATTTCAATACCTTTAATTATAAAATTTTAGCAATCATTATTGAGGTCAAAGCATTAACTTCAAAAACATATTTTTTTTTCCAATAGTAAGGTATAGGTGAAAGAGAAATCAATTAAAAACACATCAATGATTGTACCTTATTGCACTTGAAAAAAAGCAAAATGCTCTATTTTTTTCTGTATCTAAGGTGGTAAAAAGTTTTTCAAGTGCGCAATTTTTATCAGAAAAATGCAAAATATAGAACAGAGCACCAAATAAATGCACGTAAAGGTTTATTCCAACTTACATTCCCCTTCTAACAGAACAATGCAGAGTGAGATGTGGCTATATGGCACAGACAGGTGCAGAGTGGTGAATGTAGTTGTAACATTTGAAAGATAATATGTAAATCTATATAGTTGAACTGTTTATAGAAGATTATATGTTAAATAATGTATAATATATAATATGTACTGCAAAGTTAGCTTCATGTCATACTTCTTTTCCTAACCTGATCTCCCTGTGAATAGTTAATTGCCCCTCTAACTGTCTGACCTCTCCCAGCCCCCTGCAAATAAAATATCTATATATGGCATATAAGGTAGAGATGAGCGGCTTAGATTCAGATATGTCCAACATATCTGAGTTTTTAGGGTACCAAATTCAGATCTGAAAACAAAAATTTAATTTACTGTAAAATGCCTGCTCTTGCGAGTTTTGTATGGATTTCTTCTACATATAGCCATCCCTCCTGTTCTTAGCTGCCATTTTAGAAATGATAGCATGTGGGTAGGACATTCGCTGCAATTCTGTGCTCGTAAAGTCGGTTGTAGAATATTGGTTAGGATGAAAGGGGCAATTTATATTGCAATACCTGTGATTTTACTGTACAAATCAAAAGAATTTATTTACAGACCAATCTGCTGGAATTGTGTGCTGATAAATTGAGTGTGAGAGAGTGAAGAGTAGACAAGCAGTGGCTACAGGTTGTAATAATATATTTGTAAGCTAATTAGAAGTGGACAAAAAATATACTTTCTTGCTTTTAAAATCAAATTGTTTCACTCTGAGAGCAGTTGTGCTAGGGTCAGTTTCAGTGAAAGCTGAACCATTTAGTGGAGAAAAAGCTGAGTGTTGTATGACTGTGAGCAGCATATCCCAAAAACAATTTATAGTTATTGCTTTTAAAATCAGTGAATTCCACTGTGTGAGGAGCAGTATCAATGACATCTTTACCACTTAGCACACAAGAAACAGGGAGCTCTTTGACTCTGAGCAGCACACCCCCCCCCCAAAAAAAAATATTTCTTGCTTTTAAAATCCTGTGTTTCAAACTGAATGCAATTGTGGGAAGGGTAGTATCAGTGAGTGTGATATCTGAAGATTTTAGTGGAGAAAAAAACAAGGTGCCATTGCTGTATGACTGTGGGAGGCACCCCCCCCAAAAAAAATAAAAAAAAATCTTACTATTAAATTCCCAAGTGTTTCAATCTGAATGCAATCGTGTAAGGAGCAGTATCAGTAACATCTTTACTACTAAGCAGCCAAAAAAACAGGGTGCTCTTTGACTGTGAGTAGCACCCCCCCAAAAACCACATTTCTTACATTTAAAATCTCAAGTGGTTTAATCTGAATGTAATTGTATGAGGGACAGTATCAGTGACATCTGAACTATTTAGTGGAGGACAAACAGGGTGCTCTTTGACACTGAGCCGCGTACACCCCCCAAAAGAAAAAGTTTTCCTGCTGTTAAAATCCCAAATGTTTCAATCTGAATGCAATCGTGTAAGGGGCAGTATTGTCTATCTACTTTTCTAAAATATATATTGATGCAGCAATCTGTCTAATGAGCTTTTATTATTGCCCCTTTACTTTCTATGACACATGCTGTCTAACAATAAAAATATTGTGTCTTTGGTCTTTCTCCCACCATTTCACTTCTGGGCCAGGCCCACCTTTATCTATCTACCTGTCTAAATATCTATTGATGCTGCTATTCATCTAATGATCTTTGATAATTACCTCTTTACTTTCCATCACACATGTTATCTAATGTTGAAAATATTGTGTCCATGGTCATTTTCCTACCATTTCAACCATTTTACTTCTGGGTTTCTTGTCTATTTTATTTTCTAAAATGACCAGTGCTCTGCCATTATGTTCCATAGGGATTGTAGCATGCTATGCACACAAAACTTGGTTGTTCAGAATAAACGTGAAAGGTAGGTGTGGGAGATGCTGTCTGCAACCCATAACATTGCTGGACAAATTCAGCATTCATACCGCATGTAGATCATTGCAGCAACTATCAAAAATGACCTGCCATGCCACCAACTGATGCAAGATGTAGTAAACAGTTGGAATTCCACACTTTATATGCTTCACCTAACCTGAGATATTTTCTTTTCTAAAATTACCATCATATCAGCTAGTGCTCTACCTTTATGTTTTAATAGTGTCTTTTACCTAATTAAACGATCATCATGTCTACCACTACCAGGCTACTGGCGTAGTGGTGGCATGGTTTAACAGTGTATACCCCCAATTTGACCACTGATAGAAATTCTATCTTTTATTAAACTGCCATGTATTTGTGCTCTAGCTCTGTCACTAATGTTAGCCAGCCAGCATGCTGCATCCTTTGACCAAAAATGTGGACAGTTGTGAAGAGATCATTAGAAAATTGGTAAATGAATGTTAATACTATTAATACTAATATAGGAGCAAAAACAGCTCAAAATCACATGATATAACCTGATTTTCACAATTTTTAATGAAATCCAAATTCAAAAGATTGTTTTAGAACCCAAACCAAAACACGGGAGTCTGTGAACATCTCTAATATAATGCCATAGTTTAACTAGCCTGCTTCAAAATTATGTGTTCTTAAGCTAGCTATAGAGTTATGCAAACATAAGTTATTGCGGAATAGTGTGGCGAGAAGATTACAATCAAATTGCATGTGAAATTCAAGATATGAAGTAAAATATAATGCTAGATGTCAGCAGAACCTGTCCACAACCTCTTGTTGAAAGAACAAGAGATATGATCAAGTGCATCTCACTTTGTGTGTGTTTTTTTCTGTACAGAAACATGTCCTCATTTAGGACAACCAAAACAGCCGTCAACCAGGACAAAATACTCTATGGCAGCACTGCGCACACCTTTATTTACACTAATGTACACAGGGCTGCCAAGAGGAATTCAGGGCCCTGGTACAACAACTTCATGTGGCCCCCCTTATTGTTGAGCATGGTAAAAAAAATTGCATGCTAAGGCACAAAACTAAAAGTGGGTGTGTTCATACAATTGGGGGCGTGGCTATGCCTCATTGTGGCGTGGCTAACAGGTGAAAAAGCGCTAGGTTACCCTCCTACAGAAAAAAATCCTGCATTGTTGTGCACTCCTGACTTTCAGGACATCTAGCACCATAGTGTAGTATTTAAAGAATGCAGTGTGTACATGAAGAGTTCACAGTCTTTGCCTGAACCTTAAATTGGTCAGAACAGTAAACAAATTTGGGATTTTTCCCACTGGAATCACAACATTTCACAGACTGTCCTGTTCTCGCCTACCTGTTCTTGTCACTTTCACCACCTGTGGCTGCTGGTTTCTTTAGTTGCAGCTTGTCTGGATCCTGGAATGTTGGGAGCCCTATTTGGAAAAAAAATGGGTACATTTAGAAAATTCCAACCAGTCCCGGCGTTAAATCAATAGCACCCATAAGTAATAATTAGGCCTTTCTCCAGCCCCAACATTAAAATAATAGTATTCCCATTTAATAAATAAACCTATTTCCCTCCCTCAGCAATGAATTAATAGTATTTACATTTCATAAATATACCTGTTTCCCGCAACCATCATTGCCATTAAAAAAATAATAGTGACATTTAATAAAGAGACCTCATTGTTCCCAAACTCACCCCCCATTCAATAGCCCCCAAACCACCCAATCTTAAATTAATAGTCCCCACTTTTAAATGACCCCCCCATCCCCCCACATACAAAATAGCACCCATTAATTAGCCACCACCTATCTCACACACACTACATTTCCACAAGCCCCATGTGCCATTATACACACTACATTGCCACAAGCCCCCTGTGCCATCACACACACTACCACAAGCCCCCTGTGCCATCACACACTGTCACTCACCGGACTGTGAGTGCTTCTTCCCGTACATTTAGGAACCGTGGCCGTCCTCCATCCTGAGGGTCTGCGCATGCGCAGCCCTTTCAAACCCTTCAGTACCTGTCCCTTTAACTTAATTGGCAGATCAGGCAACACTCCCTATATTAAGCACCTGTGGTCAATACCACGTTGCCTGATCTTGGAGTCTCATTCCCCATGAGCCTCTGAAGGTGTTTCTGTGTTTCCTCGTGTATTCAGCGCTGCTGATTCCTGTGGTTTCCAAACCACTTCTGCCCCTGTGGTTTCCAGACCACTTCTACTCCTGTGGTTTCCTAACCACTTCAACCCTCCTGTGTATCATCGTGACTGTTAGCTGATTCCTATCCGCTGCCTCCGTGCACTACAGTCTTCAAGCCACTTCAACTCTGCTATGTATCATCGTGACTGTTAGCTGATTCCTATCCGCTGCCTCCGTGCACTACAGTCTTCAATCTACTTCAACTCACCTGTGTTTCATCGTGACTGTTTGGCTGATTCCTATCCGCTGCCTCCGTGCGCTTCAGTCTTCAGCTCATCTCATCTCTCCCGTGTTTCCTCGAGACTGCTACAACTGATTCCTATCCGCTACTCTCCGTGATCAACAGTTCCAGCTCAGCTCTGCGCTCCCGTGTTTCATCGTTGCTGCACCTTCTGGTTGCCATCCGCTACCTCCGTGTATCTGCAGAGTCCTGCTGCTGCTACTTCTCAGTTCTACTCGTCCTACAACAGCTGACCCGCTCTCCGTGCTTCTCCGTGTTCCCGCTGGTCTCTACTCGCCAGTCTGCATCGGATCTGCGCCTCACTGTTTTCATCTCATCTAGATCATCGCTACTCTTCAGGGTCCTCCAGGAGTCCAGTTCTACATACTACTGCTTCCTGAGTATTTGTTCCCCTGCTGGTCTACCTACCTGTGCGCTGCACCTACTTGATTACCGCTTCACCCCTCCAGGGACTTCGCATCCTGCCGGCCTCCAGCCGTTCAGGTATCTCTGCACTCCTGTCTGACAGCCTGCTTCTGAACCACGGTATGCATACTTCTCATTGACTGTGCTGGTGTATTGCATATCTTGCTGGACTGAGTTTGTTCTCCTCTGGAGTTTACTATCCGCTGAGACTATTGCCATCATTGACTGTGTTATCTTGTGCCGGATTACCTCAAGTGACTTTCTATTATTGCAGTGCTGTTCAGTCATTAATATATTGTGCATGTTATTGTGGATCAAGTTTAAGGTGCCCGTGTATCCCCTGTATTGCAGTCTCTCCCCGTGCTCCTCCTCACATATATATTCAGTGGTACAACTTGCTAGAGGCAGACCACTGATCCCTGTTTCCTGTGTCACCTGTTCCAGTATCCTCTCACATAGCAGTGGTACAACTTGCTAACGCAGACCACTGACTCCCCGGATACCTCCACTTGGATTCCATTCCTTCACTCAGACAGCGGTACAACTTGCTACCGCAGACCACTGACTACCCTCACGTGACCTTTGTCCATACAGTTCCTCGTGTATTTCTACATCCATATTACCAGTGCTGCTAGTCATAGACTTTCCTGAGCATCTCCATCATCCGCTATTTCCTGTTCCGTGATCACCCTGCTACCAGAGTACCATATTACCATCTATACTGCTCTGGTAAGCCTATCACCTGGTGATCCCTGGGTAAAGACTCCTAGTGCCCGTGACAGTAAGATCAGGCCATGACAGACCCAGATACGGAACCTACAGCCAAAGAGATGCTGCAGCATCTGGTCACCCGTGTGGAGCAACAGGATGCTCGCCAACAGCTGTTACTTCAATGCTACCAGTCGTTAGCCTCCCAAGGACCATCTGGACAGCCTGTTACAGCTAATGTTGAAGCTCCTGTGCTTTCCTCCGTTTCCCCAGTGCCATCCCAGGTGTCTACAGCTCCCACGCTTCACCTGCCTACTCCGTCCAAGTACGATGGAGACCCCAAAACTTGTAGGGGTTTTCTCAACCAATGCTCAGTTCATTTTGAGCTCCAACCCCAAAATTTTTCTACCCACCGTTCCAGAGTGGCCTATCTTATCTCATTGTTTTCTGGACAAGCTCTGGCTTGGGCCTCCCCTCTGTGGGAAAGGAACGATCCTGTATTACAAGATAGTGCCAAATTCATTTCTATGTTCCGAAGTGTGTTTGATGAACCAGGTCGTGTGACCTCCGCTGCTTCCAGCATTCTTCGTTTACGTCAAGGTTCTCATACAGTAGGCCAGTACGTCATTCAATTTAGGATCTTAGCCTCTGAACTTCAGTGGAACACTGAAGCATTAATTGCCGCCTTCTGGCAGGGGCTCTCCGATAAAATTAAAGATGCACTGACTACCCAAGAGCTTCCTTCGTCACTAGAAGATTTGATCTCTCTTTGCCATCGTGTAGACATGAGGTTTCGTGAAAGAGAATCTGAGAAAACAACTCCTGTTAAAGCACCTCTTCGCTCAACCCCTCAGTTTCGTCCAGCTTCACCTTCCGTGATTCCCATGGAGATAGGACGTTCCAAATTATCTTTAGAAGAGAAGAAACGAAGAGTAAAGAATAGACTTTGTATCTATTGTGCTGATTCCACACATATGCTCAGTTCTTGCCCTAAGAGATCGGGAAATGCCAGGCCCTAACTAGTTCTGGAGAGGTGAAGTTAGGGTCCCTGGAGTCCTCTCCATCTTCTATGAAATTAAAAGTCTGCGCTTTTGATGTTACGATTTCCTTTGCTACCAAATCCTTTGAGTCACAGGCATTGATTGATTCTGGAGCAGCAGGAAATTTCATTTCTAAATCCCTAGTGAATCAATGGTCCCTACCAGTGATTACTTTGAAAACACCGATTACTGTGACTGCTATAGATGGATCACGTCTCATCAATGGTCTCATCACTCAGAGTACGTCTCCAGTAACACTTCAGATTGGTGTGCTACACCATGAAGAAATTTTGTTTTTAATTCTTCCAGTTACGACAAGTCCGATTGTCTTAGGCCTTCCATGGCTTCAATGTCACTCTCCCCAGATTGACTGGCGCACTCCTCAAGTTACGTCTTGGGGAGCTGAATGTCATCATCGTTGTCTTTCTCAAGTCATTCCTCTTAAAGTACAGCAATCTTCCATCTCATCTTCCTCACCGGGACTCCCTCCTCAGTATGCTTCATTTGCCGATGTTTTTGATAAAGCTCAGTCTGAACGTCTTCCTCCTCATCGTTCTTGGGATTGTCCGATCGATCTTCTACCTGGCAAGACTCCTTCCAGGGGTCGGGTCTATCCACTTTCGTTACCTGAAACTCAAGCCACATCTGAGTACATCCAGGAGAATCTCCAGCGAGGGTTTATTCGACCTTCCACCTCTCCCGCTGGAGCCGGGTTCTTCTTCGTAAAAAAGAAGGATGGATCACTACGCCCCTGCATAGATTTTCGTGGACTCAACGCCATTACTATTAAGAATCGGTATCCCATTCCGTTGATCACTGAGTTATTTGATCGCATCAAGGGAGCTCGGATCTTTACCAAGTTGGATCTTCGTGGTGCCTATAATTTAATTAGAATCCGTCCCGGTGACGAATGGAAGACAGCGTTCAACACCAGAGATGGGCATTATGAATATCTAGTAATGCCTTTCGGGTTGTGCAATGCCCCCGCTGTTTTCCAAGGCTTCGTTAATGAGATCTTTCGGGACTTATTATATGTATGTGTCGTTGTCTACCTGGACGACATATTGATCTTTTCACAGGACCTGCCTTCTCATCACCAACATGTGGCAGAGGTCCTCTCCAGACTCCGGAAAAATTCATTATTCTGCAAACTAGAAAAATGTTCATTCGAGTTGCCCCAGATTCCATTCTTGGGGTATATTGTTTCCGGAGTTGGCCTGAAGATGGATCCAGACAAGGTGAATGCTGTATTACATTGGCCCCAGCCAACTACTCTTCGTGCTATCCAGCGTTTTTTAGGTTTCGCCAATTACTATAGACGCTTCATTCAAGACTTCTCGTCCATTGCATCTCCTATTGTGGCCCTGACTCGTAAAGGGGCTAATACTAAGCAATGGTCATCCGAGGCTCTCCAAGCCTTTCAAATTCTTAAAGAGTCCTTCTCCTCTGCTCCCATTCTTCGACAGCCTGATGTGACACTTCCCTTCTTCCTAGAAGTTGATGCCTCTAATGTGGGCTTAGGAGCCATTCTCTCCCAACGCTCGGAGCAACAAAAATTCCATCCTTGTGCCTTTTACTCTCGGGGTCTCCTGCCTGCAGAGAAAAATTATGCGATCGGGGACAAGGAGTTGCTGGCTATCAAAGTTGCATTAGAGGAGTGGAGATACTTATTGGAAGGAGCTCGTCATCCGGTGACGATTTTCACGGATCATAAGAACCTGTCATATCTACAGTCTGTTCAATGCTTGAATCCTCGTCAAGCAAGATGGTCTCTTTTCTTTTCCCGTTTCGAATTAATTATAACCTTCAAACTAGCTGCAAAGAACAAGAAAGCTGACGCTCTATCTCGAGCTTTTGTGACGTCCTCTGACGTTGAAGAGTTTTCCAACCATTCTATACTAGACCCCAAATGTATCTCGCTGGCTGCTTCTTCCACCAAAATGCTACCATTTGGGAAGACCCTCGTGCCTCCTACTCTGAGGAGGAAAATCCTTTTGTGGTTCCATTCTTCTCGTTTTTCTGGACACGCTGGTGAACGCAATACCTTTGAGATTCTCTCTCGAAGTTACTGGTGGCCCTCGATGAGGAGAAACGTCAAAGAGTTTATTGCTTCCTGTGAGTTGTGTTCTCAGTTTAAATCTTCCCGCAGAACTCCAGCAGGGTTGCTGCAACCACTACCCATTCCGTGCAAGCCCTGGACCCATATTAGTATGGACTTTGTTACCGATCTGCCACCTAGTAAAAATTATAATACTATTTGGGTAGTGGTAGACAGATTTTCGAAGATGGCTCATTTTGTCCCTTTGTCTGGTTTGCCTTCCTCGTCTACTCTGGCTGAACATTTCGTTAAAGAAATCTTTCGTATCCATGGATGTCCGTCTGAGATTGTGTCAGATAGAGGAGTACAATTCGTTTCCAGAATCTGGCGGGCCCTTTGTAAAACCTTGGGCATACGATTAGCACTCTCATCTTCTTACCATCCGCAATCAAACGGACAAACTGAACGGGTCAATCAAGATCTCGAGACCTTTATAAGGATGTTCTCATCAGCCAATCAAGACAACTGGGTAGAATTGCTTCCTTGGGCTGAATTCGCCCATAACAACATGTACCATGAGTCATCGTCCAAAACTCCATTCTTTGTGGTTTACGGTCACCATCCGTCTTTTCCGGAATTTCCTACCCTCCCTCCCACCCAAGTCCCTGCTGTAGAGACTGTTTGTCAGACCTTCAAAAATATCTGGTCTCAGGTCAAAACCTGTTTAAAGAAGACATCTACCAAATATAAGTCTTTCGCAGATAGGAAGAGGCGGGCTATTCCACCACTAAAAATTGGAGATCGCGTCTGGTTATCCACCAAAAATATTCGTTTGAAGGTCCCATCTATGAAATTCGCTCCTCGTTTTATTGGTCCATATAGGATCATTCAAGTAATAAATCCAGTTTGTGTTAAACTTCTACTTCCTAAGAATCTTCGTATTTCCAATGCCTTCCATGTGTCCTTGCTCAAACCTCTCATCATCAACCGTTTCTCGACTCCTCCTTCAGCACCTCAGCCAGTTCAAGTTCATCAGGAAGATTTCGAGATTACTCAGGTATTGGACGCAAAAATTTCGCGAGGAGTTCTCCGTTTCCTCGTTCATTGGAAGGGCTTTGGTCCTGAGGAGCGTTCATGGATCAAAGCTGAAGATCTCAACGCCCCAGCTCTTCTTAAGAAGTTTTATTCCCAAAATCCGGACAAGCCCGGTTCCAGGCGTTCTGTGCCCACCTTTAAAAGGGGGGGTACTGTCACTCACCGGACTGTGAGTGCTTCTTCCCGTACATTTAGGAACCGTGGCCGTCCTCCATCCTGAGGGTCTGCGCATGCGCAGCCCTTTCAAACCCTTCAGTACCTGTCCCTTTAACTTAATTGGCAGATCAGGCAACACTCCCTATATTAAGCACCTGTGGTCAATACCACGTTGCCTGATCTTGGAGTCTCATTCCCCATGAGCCTCTGAAGGTGTTCCTGTGTTTCCTCGTGTATTCAGCGCTGCTGATTTCTGTGGTTTCCAAACCACTTCTACCCCTGTGGTTTCCAGACCACTTCTACTCCTGTGGTTTCCTAACCACTTCAACCCTCCTGTGTATCATCGTGACTGTTAGCTGATTCCTATCCGCTGCCTCCGTGCACTACAGTCTTCAAGCCACTTCAACTCTGCTATGTATCATCGTGACTGTTAGCTGATTCCTATCCGCTGCCTCCGTGCACTACAGTCTTCAATCTACTTCAACTCACCTGTGTTTCATCGTGACTGTTTGGCTGATTCCTATCCACTGCCTCCGTGCGCTTCAGTCTTCAGCTCATCTCATCTCTCCCGTGTTTCCTCGAGACTGCTACAACTGATTCCTATCCGCTACTCTCCGTGATCAACAGTTCCAGCTCAGCTCTGCGCTCCCGTGTTTCATCGTTGCTGCACCTGCTGGTTGCCATCCGCTACCTCCGTGTATCTGCAGAGTCCTGCTGCTGCTACTTCTCAGTTCTACTCGTCCTACAACAGCTGACCCGCTCTCCGTGCTTCTCCGTGTTCCCGCTGGTCTCTACTCGCCAGTCTGCATCGGATCTGCGCCTCACTGTTTTCATCTCATCTAGATCATCGCTACTCTTCAGGGTCCTCCAGGAGTCCAGTTCTACATACTACTGCTTCCTGAGTATTTGTTCCCCTGCTGGTCTACCTACCTGTGTGCTGCACCTACTTGATTACCGCTTCACCCCTCCAGGGACTTCGCATCCTGCCGGCCTCCAGCCATTCAGGTATCTCTGCACTCCTGTCTGACAGCCTGCTTCTGAACCACGGTATGCATACTTCTCATTGACTGTGCTGGTGTATTGCATATCTTGCTGGACTGAGTTTGTTCTCCTCTGGAGTTTACTATCCGCTGAGACTATTGCCATCATTGACTGTGTTATCTTGTGCCGGATTACCTCAAGTGACTTTCTATTATTGCAGTGCTGTTCAGTCATTAATATATTGTGCATGTTATTGTGGATCAAGTTTAAGGTGCCCGTGTATCCCCTGTATTGCAGTCTCTCCCCGTGCTCCTCCTCACATATATATTCAGTGGTACAACTTGCTAGAGGCAGACCACTGATCCCTGTTTCCTGTGTCACCTGTTCCAGTATCCTCTCACATAGCAGTGGTACAACTTGCTAACGCAGACCACTGACTCCCCGGATACCTCCACTTGGATTCCATTCCTTCACTCAGACAGCGGTACAACTTGCTACCGCAGTCCACTAACTACCCTCACGTGTCCTTTGTCCATACAGTTCCTCGTGTATTTCTACATCCATATTACCAGTGCTGCTAGTCATAGACTTTCCTGAGCATCTCCATCATCCGCTATTTCCTGTTCCGTGATCACCCTGCTACCAGAGTACCATATTACCATCTATACTGCTCTGGTAAGCCTATCACCTGGTGATCCTTGGGTAAAGACTCCTAGTGCCCGTGACACACACACATTACTGTGGCCCTTCATCATCACTACGCTGTGCCCCCTTATGATCACACTGTGCCCTCCATGCTGCTTTTCCCCTTTCACCTGGCCCCCCTTCATCACTCTGCAACATGCTGCCCCCCTACCCTTCATCACAATGTGCCATGTTGCTCCCCCCCTCTCCTTCATCACTGTACCATGCTGCTCCCCCCTCCTTCATCACTGTGCCATGCTGACCCCCTCTCCTTCATCACTCGGTGCCTTTCTGTTTTCCTCCCTTTGCCTCCATTCTTTTACTTACCTTGGTATTGGCTTCTTTCATCATCTATCTTCTGTTTTCTGTCTTATCTGGGTGCTCTCTGCACCGCTCCTCACCGAATGTCATGCGTGATGTGATAGCGCTACGCTCGACATTCAATGAGAATGGAGCAGAGAGGAAGTAGGAGGGACGCCGGTGCCGTGATCCTGTGAGTCTGTGTTTTTTTCTTGTTTTTTTTTTTTAAATAGACTGCTCCCCCCACCAACAAAGGGGACAGAGTCACCCCCTGCCCTCAAACAATAATAATAAAAAAAGAAAAAATATAACAGATTAGATTTAAAAAAAAAAAAAAAAAATATTTCCGGGCCCGGGTAATTAGTACCTGCCCTACCTGTCACGAGCCGCGGGCACCGCCTCGACTCAGTTCCTGTTTCTTCTGATGTCCCGGCTGTCGCTATGGCAACCGGGACGTCACTTCCGGAAATTCGGCTCGACTGTTGCCAGGGCAACGGCCGGACGCTGAGAACTTTGCCCAGGCGCTCTAGGCGCAATAAACAGCTGGGCACATGCGCAGTCTAGCGCAACCTGTAGGTATTAATCAGGCAGGGGCTGTGACTTGTTTCAGAGCTAGGCTCTGATTGGCTAGCAGTGGTATTTAGGGCAGTGAGGACTGAGCCTCACTGCCGGTTATAGCGTTCTGCCCTCAGTCCTGCTGCCTGCTTGTTCTATCTGTTTTGGTTATTGCTACCTTGGATTGACTACCCGTGTTTTGACCCCTGCTTGTTCCTGGACCTGTGAACCTTCTCTTCTGACCTTGACCTTTTTGCCTGGATTCCGGATTTTGCTTCTTTGCCTGTGTGTCTGACCCTTCGCTTGTCCCTGGATTTTGCATCTGTGCTTGTGACCTTTGACCTAGGATACCTTTTCACTACAGCCCGCCAATCACTCCACTCCTGGGTACTCCTTTAAGTCAGTATACGTTACTCGACCCTCGGTCGGCCCACAGCCAAGTCTGTCCCCACCACTAGGGGCTCCAGCGAACACCGGGCCTTCAGAGTAGTCCCCGAGTTTCACTGTACTGGCTTGGGAGTTCCTAACATTATAACCGGCCAAGGAAGATTGGTATTATTCGGCCATGGACGACGATGAGGCAAACCTATCTCCAGCTCAGATCTTGGCGAATCAGATTCAGGCGATTTCTCAAGTGGTGCAGAATTTAGCCCAGTGCCTAGCAGCCCAAGAAGGGGTTTCCAGAGACCTGCAGCTCCAGATAGTTCCCGCTGGTGACACAACGGAACCTAAAATGAACTTGCCTGATCTATTCTCTGGAAGCAGGACAGCCTTCCGTAACTTCAAACAGAGCTGCAAACTGTACTTCTGCCTGAAACCACGTTCCTCTGGTTCTGAACAACAAAGGGTAGGGATCATCATCTCTTTACTCCAGGGTGACCCTCAGTCTTGGGCCTTCTCCTTGCCTTCAACCAGCCCAGCCTTGCAGTCCGTGGATGCCTTTTTTCAAGCTTTGGGTTTATTGTACAATGACCCAGACATGACCGTCAGCTGAGTCGCACCTCCGAGCGTTGAGGCAAGGACGTCGCTCTGCAGAGGAGTATTGCGCGGAATTCCGGCGATGGTCCGTTGATAGTGCCTGGAACGATCCAGCATTGCGAAGTCAATTTCGCTTAGGATTTACCGAGCAGATGAAGGACTCCTTAGTCCAGTATCCGGTATCCGAGTCACTGGAGGAGTTGATGCAACTCGTTATTAAAATTGATCGGCGGATCAGAGAAAGGAAGACTGAACGGGAATCATCGGTACCTATTGATATATCCTTCAGCTCCGGTGCCACTCTGCCCGACTCTCCTGAACCCATGCAGGTGGGTGCTTACCGCTTACCTCCAGATGAACGTTCCAGGAGACACTCACTAGGTCTCTGTATGTATTGTGGTCAACCTGGCCACTTAGTACGTCTGTGTCCTAATAAGCCGGGAAACTCCAAAGCCTAAGTGCAGGTGAAGAGGTGTGCTTAGGTCTTCAGATCATCTCTTCAGAGAATTCCTTGTTAGTGCCTGGACGATTGGCCTTCCGTGGTAAATCCATGGATCTGTCAGCATTTCTGGATAGTGGTGCGGCTGGCAACTTCCTGGACATAAATTTGGCTCGTGAGCTCAACATTCCGGATATCAAGCTCGGATCAAGCATTTCCACCTGCGGGTTGGATGGTAACCCCTTGCCCGGGGGAAGAATTCTTGCCAGAACTCCAATGGTTCGGTTGTCTGTAGGAGCCCTCCATATCGAGGAACTCTCCTTTTACTTAATTACCTGTCCCTCTGCTCCATTGATTCTGGGGTATCCTTGGATTCGCAGTCATAACCCCCTTATTGATTGGAAAACAGGGGAGATTGTTCGTTGGAGTCCTGGGTGCTCTACGTCTTGCTTGACCCTGCCTCTTAGAGTTATACAGCCTAGTCCAGAATTATTGCCGGTACCCTACCAGGACTTCAGTGATGTTTTTTGCAAGAAGAAAGCTGATTCACTTCCACCACAGCAGGAATACGACTGCTCAATTGAATTGGTACCCGGTTCTAAGTTGCCCAAAGGGCATTTATATTCACTATTCCTTCCTGAAACACAGGCCATGGAACTATACGTTCAAGAAAACCTGAAGAAAGGGTTCATCCGCCCTTCTAAGTCTCCGGTAGGCGCAGGTTGTTTTTTCGTTTCCAAAAAAGATGGCAGCCTGAGGCCTTGCATCGATTTCCGTGGACTGAATAACATCACGATTAAGAACATGTATCCTTTACCCTTGATCTCTGTCCTGTTTGATCAACTGAAAGCAGCTACTGTATTCTCTAAGATTGACCTCCGAGGGGCCTACAACCTTATCCGAATCAAGAAGGGGGATGAGTGGAAGACTGCCTTGAATACCCACTTGGGACATTACGAATATCTCGTAATGCCATTCGGTTTGTGCAACACTCCGGCAGTCTTTCAGGACTTGATTAACGATGTATTACGTGAGTTCTTGGGAAAAACAGTTGTTGTTTATTTGGATGACATCCTAATTTATTCTGAATCCTTATCTCAGCATCGTCAGCACGTCCGCCAGGTTTTATTGAGATTACGAGAACATCATCTGTACGCAAAACGGGAGAAATGCGAATTTGAGGTGTCCACAGTGGCATTCCTGGGTTATATCATCTCCTCATCAGGATTTGCTATGGATCCCGCCAAGGTGCAGGCAATTCAAGATTGGGTCCTACCTACTAACTTGAAGGCGATCCAAAGATTCCTTGGCTTCGCCAATTATTACCGAAGGTTTATTGGCTCATTCTCCTCGTTAGTGGCTCCTATCACTGCCCTCACTCGAAAAGGAGCTAACCCAGCGGAGTGGTCCGCAGAAGCACTGGCAAGTTTCTCAGCTCTCAAAGCTGCCTTCATTTCCGCTCCAGTCCTTAGACACCCTGATCCAGGACTTCCGTTTATTGTGGAGGTGGACGCTTCGGATGTCGGTGCTGGTGCCATTCTCTCTCAGAAAGACCCACAGAGTAAAAAGTTACATCCTTGTGCATTTTTCTTGAGAAAGTTTCTGCCTGCGGAATGTAATTATGACGTTGGAAACCGTAAATTATTGGCCATTAAGTTGGCATTGGAGGAATGGCGACATTGGTTGGAGTGAGCTGCACATACCATAACCATCTTCACAGACCATAAAAACCTCCAATATATTCAGACTGCAAAAACTCTGAATCCCAGGCAGGCTCGCTGGGCCCTATTCTTCACCAGATTTAGGTTCATCATCACATTTCGTCCAGGTTCCAAAAATTCTAAAGCTGATTCGTTGTCCCGAAGTTTTTTGGCCCATCATCCTCAGTCACCTGACCCGTTGCCTATTGTTCCTTCAACCACGATTCATCTCGGACTCACCCAGGATTTAGGAGCCACTGTCCGTCACTTCCAGAAAATCGCTCCGGTGCAGACACCTGCCAACAAATTATTTGTTCCGGTGCACCTTAGGAAATCGGTCCTCATAGAGGGTCACAATAACCGCTCTGCTGGTCATCTAGGAATTCGTAGGACTATCGAAATTCTTTCTCGCTGGCTTTGGTGGCCTACCTTATCGGATGATGTGGAGACTTATGTCCGTGCCTGCCCTGAATGTGCCCGAAATAAATCTGCTAGAAATCGTCCTTCTGGTGTACTGTTACCCTTACCTGCTCCAACCAGGCTTCGGACTCATCTTTCGATGGATTTTATTGTTGACCTGCCAGTATCTACAGGTCATAACACCATTTGGGTAGTGGTGGACCGATTCAGTAAGATGGCACATTTTATACCCTTACCCAAGTTACCTGATGCCAGGACCTTGGCCACCTTGTTTCTGACACATATCTTTCGTCTCCATGGGCTTCCCGAAGACATTGTATCGGACCGAGGATCCCAGTTTATTGCACACTTTTGGAGATCTTTTTGTAAATCCATTGGGATCACTATCAGTCTGTCCTCTGCGTATCACCCTCAGTCGAATGGTCAGACAGAAAGAACCAATCAGGCCTTGGAACAGTTCTTACGCATTTATGTGTCTAAATTCCACGATAACTGGTCCTCTCTCTTACCCTGGGCAGAATTTGCGTATAATAATTCTTGCCATTCCACTATACACACATCCCCGTTCTTCTGCAACCTCGGGTTCCATCCGAAATCCAACTCGTTCTCTTCTGCTGTTTCCTGTGGGGATTCCGGAACACCTGCTTTTACTGTCAGGTTGAGGGGTGTCTGGAAAAAGGTGCACTCTGCATTAGGTCTAGCCTCCCAAAAATCTAAGGTCTTCGCTAATCGCCATCGTGCGCCATGTTCATTGAAAGTGGGGGGTCGGGTTTGGTTGTCCACACGCAACATCAGGTTGCGGCAACCTTGCAGGAAGCTGGGGCCCCGATACAATGGACCATTTCCAATCGAGAAAAAGATAAATCCAGTGGCGTTCAGGCTGAGACTACCACTTTCCTTAAAAATACCCTCAACATTCCATTGTTCTCTTCTAAAGAAAGCTGCGGCTCTCAGCAAATTCAGTCAGCCTTCCTCTAACAGGCCCCAGCCTTTGATTGTGAACGGAGACCACGAATACATTGTTGAAAGAATCCTTGACTCAAGGAGAGTTCAAGGTCAAGTTCAATTCCTTGTACATTGGAAGGGTTATGGCCCTGAGGAGCGTTGTTGGATACCGCAGAGGCGACTTCACGCTGGGAGACTCATTAAAGAATTTTTTAGGAAGTTTCCCACAAAGCCTGGATGTCGGGGTTCCTTGACCCCTCCTCAAGGGGGGGGGTACTGCCGTGACTCAGTTCCTGTTTCTTCTGACGTCCCGACTGTCGCTATGGCAACCGGGACGTCACTTCCGGAAATTCGGCTCGACTGTTGCCAGGGCAACGGCCGGACGCTGAGAACTTTGCCCAGGTGCTCTAGGCACAATAAACAGCTGGGCACATGCGCAGTCTAGCGCAACCTGTAGGTATTAATCAGGCAGGGGCTGTGACTTGTTTCAGAGCTAGGCTCTGATTGGCTAGCAGTGGTAATTAGGGCAGTGAGGACTGAGCCTCACTGCCGGTTATAGCGTTCTGCCCTCAGTCCTGCTGCCTGCTTGTTCTATCTGTTTGGTTATTGTTACCTTGGATTGACTACCCGTGTTTTGACCCCTGCTTGTTCCTGAACCTGTGAACCTTCTCTTCTGACCTTGACCTTTTTGCCTGGATTCCGGATTTTGCTTCTTTGCCTGTGTGTCTGACCCTTCGCTTGTCCCTGGATTTTGCATCTGTGCTTGTGACCTTTGACCTAGGATACCTCTTCACTACAGCCCGCCAATCACTCCACTCCTGGGTACTCCTTTAAGTCAGTATACGTTACTCGACCCTCGATCGGCCCGCAGCCAAGTCTGTCCCCACCACTAGGGGCTCCAGCGAACACCGGGCCTTCAGAGTAGTCCCCGAGTTTCATTGTACTGGCTTGGGAGTTCCTAACACTACCCTCTAGGCCCTGAACGTACATGGGTTTTTGGTGCAAAATGGCAGTATTTGTTGAGGCTCACCTGTTTATTGTAGGTAATGGATGGAATGAAGATGCAACTTGTTAAGTACAGAAATAGGTACGCTGTTATAGATTAAATTATGGTACAATTATATAGGTTGGATTAAATATTATTAATGTATTATATGTGTTCAGATAGAATATTTGAACTGTCTGTATTTCTTGTATTCTGTGTATAGGGTTAAATGCTTTCTTTCTGTCTTTGTCTGAATAAGGGGTCTCATGCTTTCAGTATGTTCAAATAGATGACAGATGTTTTAAGTGGACATAAGTCTTATGAGTCACACATGCTCATTGAACTAGGCATAGATATCATTTATAATTGATTTCTTTACATCTGTTGGGTATTATTTCTAAGGATGTGATATGAATAGTGATGTTTGTTAGAGGGGTGGGTTTTCATGTTTATAATCTGTGTAAGTCAAATCTATACAAAAGAGGTAGCTGCTCAAATCAATTTATAGGCCATAACAGGTGCTTGAAAGGGTGGGGTTATCCTGCAAGGAACATACACACAACATTTTTTCCCCCAGCACACTGCTATAGCCAGCAACAGATCTGCAATTTCTACTGTAGATAAAAATGCAAAAGTCTTTGTTGCATACATTTGCTTTGGTTTGCACAGCAAGATGGCTGGATTTTCAAAGGAACAGACAATTAGATTGTCTAATTGGAGGAGTTGGGTGGATCAAGGGTATTCCTTGCTAAGTACAGAGTATGCATACTGGAGCACTACCTCTTTTGAAGCAGTGGATAAATGAGGTTGTTTTTTAAATTGTAAGATTATGTGAAGTGCCAAAGTTCTGATGTTACTCTGCTATTATTGCCCTTTCCATCAGAGAAGTAATGCAGCTGACTCCGACATGGAGAGAGGCGATACCTTATCCAGAATGAAACCCTAAATTACCTGCAAACAGTAAATATTCAAAAGTCACAGCTATCCCTTTTTTAGTTTATAATATTATAACCAATCCTGAATAAGTGTAAAGTAATTATTACTTTGAAACACTATTGTGTACCTTAACCTGACAATCTTATAAAATTGACTTCTTCTGTACCTGTACAATAAAATGGTCAACTTTAGTTTGTTGAAACATAGGGAGATTTAGATTCTCACATTCCTCAGTTTAACTCGCGATAACTTCCTGTGATTTTTCTGCACTGGATGTTGCTTTGCAGCTGCTTCTCCTATCCCTGTGGTGGGGCCTCATCTCTGTTGGAGTCCTATGATTGGTCTGCTTTAGTTTAAATAGCAGAGAGTGCTTAGCCAGTTATAGCATTGTGTCTGCACCTTATCTACCTGCTGCTTTGCTGTATGCCTTGCTGTTTCTGATCTTCTGCTGTTCCTGTATATTTTCTGTTTGCTGCCTGTCTTAATCCATGGCTTGTTACTGGACCTCTCCTGCTTGCTGTCCATCTTGACCATTTTATTTGCCTATGGCTTGTCCTGCTCGCTGGCTGCCCTCGACCATTTGCATTGTTATGGTTTTCCTTCTGAATACTGACTGGTGTACTGTACTCCCAGTCTCTATACCTCCTCTTGACCTGATACCTCAGATACATTTTTAATACTTTAAGTACCTGTGATAACATCCCTCTCTTTGGGTAAGGTGGCTTGCTATAGGTGAAAACCTCTCTCTTGTCTTGTTCTAAAAGTTTATAAAGGCATCAGTAGGAGCCATAGCACAGTTAAAGTAGTATTACTATTTTGTTTCTTTAGCTACAGATATCAGTATCTCTCCAATGCTTTGCCTTCTCCCTCTAGAGTAGAGCTTTCTAACATCTGCATCTCTTTTGTCAACCTTGTATGTACTAGTTATGTTGTTTTATGCAATTTGCATTTTGTATGATTTGCAACTCTGCCTGTCCAGCAATGTTGAGTTTTGTGGTGCAATACAAATAATCAAAATGTATAACTATTTTAAAATATGTTAGTAACTGACTGACTAATGACTAGTTATATTTAACTGACTTACTATATGTTAGTAGTCAACTGACTGATCAACTATTATCTTATTATGTTTTACTTACTGAATGATTAAAAAAATGTGTTAGTAACAGACTTATACTGAATAAGTAACGACTTATTCAGTATTTGTACGATGTATTGCCTAGCAGATGACCGGGATCAGCACAATATAAGCGAATATAAGCAAAATAATTTGTTCTTAAGTCTCCTGTCACGTTCTTCCGGGGTCAGACGAGAACGCCCTATTTGCATGGGCTCATCTTCAGAAAACTGGTGAAGAAAGCGAGGTGCTAATTTGACCCCAGGATGCTGGGAGCTATCCTTCTCAGAAGAACTTTTGCGAAAATGTAGGTCCACTTAATTACATAGAAGATCATGGCGTTTAAATTAGTTGGACATTCCTGCGAGGCTAAGACATCTTTAACTTTGTTCAAGAGGCCCTGCCAAAAGGTGGCCATCAAGGCGTCAATACTCCAGTGAAGCTCAAATAATGACGTATTGAGCCACAGAAAGGGAGCCTTGACGGAGAATACTGGATGCTGCAGAGGTAACTCGCCTGGGCTCATCGAAAGTTTTATGAAATGCGGAAATGAAAGCTGCAATGCCTGCAAGGAGTGGATCATCCCGCTCCCAAAGGGGGGATGCCCACGCTATCACTTGACCTAACAATAAATAAATTAAGTATGCCACCTTGGATCTCTGAGTTGGGAAATTTTGTGGCTCTAACTCAAACTGTATGGAGCATTGGTTCAGGAAACCACAACAAGATTTAGGGTCCCCATCGGACTTGGAGGGAGCAGGAATCCGTAGCATAAAGGAACAAGCCAAGGGCACCTCTGGTGCAGGAGTGTCTCCTGCAGGTGCAGCAGGTGGCGTCTGCAAAGAATTAATGCGAGCAGCGAGGGTCTGGAAACACTGTAGACATTAGACTGCGTCTTGCTTTTCCACTTGGTTAACCAAGTGCTGGAGCATATCTTTAGCTGACCGTCCCCCTGTTGGATCTGACATGGCCTGTTCTTGCTGTCACGGTTCAAGCGTTATGATCCTCGGTTTGCCTTGTTTGGGACAACCCCTAGTGAGGCGCAGAGTCTAACGGGGAGACGGTACTTACCAGGGACCGCTGCAAGGTGGTTTGGTCTTAGCTGCGTCTATCCTGCAGGTTTCGGCCATTTACTAAGAGTACCAGGCAATACCCTTGAGGGACTATACAGAAATGGTCAGCATTTTCAGGCAGCACAGAAGACGGGAAACACCCTGGGAGGTAAGAGTCTGCGGGCAGCAGGTACGTTCTAGATGCAGGTTAAACTGAAAGAGGAACAGTCTGCAGACTGAAGGGTTACCACTGGGATGGTGGAGATTGCAAGGAGGTATCACAGTCAGGTTACACAGGAATGCCGGTACAGCTGAATGAGGAATAGTCTGCGCTCTGCAAGATTACCATTTATAACAAAAGAGAAGAAGGGAGCCAGGTCCAGCATCTAAAGAAGGTGACTAAAAGAGCAGGCACCGAGCATCTAAAGGAGGTGCATTTTAAAGTTGAAGCCAAAATGAGCCAGCCAATGGGCAGAGAGCAAAGGGAATGAATAGATCGGGTCTGCGCATGCTGCTCAGACCTGAAAGGAAGATGGCGGCTGGCCAGGATGGAGTGCGGCAGTCAGCAAAGACCAGGTAAGTGCACTGGGCACCGGGTGCACAGCCTGAATGCCCGGCGTGTGACATTCACATTATGTCTGGCGCTCTGTTTTTTGTCAATGTCTGTTTTCTGTCTGTAATTTCCTGAGTTCTGTTCAATAATTAATTTGCCTTCAACAAAGTTCTCATTTTGGTCTAGCTAGAAGGACACTACTTTTATACTGCATATGATTCAGGGTGGCTACACAGAAATAAAGATGATATATGGGAATGTTTATTGTGTCCTCAAGTACTCTACAATTTAATTTTCATAAGAAGTAATCAATGCTTTTGTAGTCATCAGCTTTCCTGGTGTGAAGAAGGTTAAACATGTTCCACTAGTAAGCTGATTTCTACTTTATCCTCTCTGATTCTTTTATCCCATTCTTCTGGATTGCTTTCTGACCAGGTCACTTTTCATAGGTCATCTTTACATAGAAAGCATTCCACTTTGAAATCCAATAGTCTGTAATTGCTATTGCTCAACTTTAAACTCCATTCTGAAAGTCCTTTTACAAGTTGTTCAGCTCTTTTCAAAGATTTACAGATTTTGATTACAAAAATGATTTGAACTGTGTGATTTACCTGTTGAAATGCTGTTCTATAAGTTTATTTTCTTTGTAAACGAGTGTGAATTCACTTTGGTAAAAAATGACTCAGCTGTATTTGATGTACATATAATAAATAGGAAAACATTAATTTTATTTAGTCCACCCAAAGAGATTGACAAGATAGAGTATAGCACGGGGTCACAGATAGCATACTGAGCTAACAATGTTATCTTTCCTCCATGCAGTATTCAATAATATGCAATTACTGAATTTTTAGACGCTGTAAAAAAATCTCTGCTTACTGCATCTCTGACAGTGAAACTATATAATTGTTATTTAGAGCTAATCTGAGATTAAAAAAAGAAAATAATTAACACATGCAAATTATGGTATTTTATTAAATAAAATATGTTGTACTAAAAAAAATGCAAATTATTTCCAGTTCAGCTAAATCCTTAATAACATTCACTAATACCTATTTAGGTATAAAGTACAATAATGGCACTGATACATTTAAATTAGAGATGTGTCCAGTACGATATTCAGTTTGGAATTTGGCAAAATACCATTATTTTTGAGCAGATACTTAGAAATTCAAGTACTGATTATTTTACAATATTAGTCTTCAGGAAACAGTTTTATTACTTCCAGGAGTTAGTATGACAGATAATATTGTCCTTAATTAGAATTGTCTCTGAATCGTAAATTAATGGTACATTATTTATGTGTTTGATTATTGCATCTGCCTGATTGTATTAAATGTACACTGACTATGTTTTATTTTTTATTGCTTTTCATTTGAATTTGTCATGTTCCTATTTCAGGGCCTCTTTTAGCATCTATAAAAGTATTAACATCTTTGATGGCAGCATTTACCTTTATTATTTTTGGTAGAAAAGAAAAAAATGCAAAAACATCAATTGGGAAATAGCTTATAATAGAAATTGGTCAATAGAAAAGTCTTATTTCTTGATGACAACATATGTATAAACCATGAAAGAGAAGATATTAGGGATTGTATTTGTCCATTAATTTCTATATGTGCTGCTGAAAACCCAGATGTATATTTTAGCGATACAGGTAGCCCCACTGAAGAGAAGCTTGGTAAAGTTTCTCAATGCCTATACAATATGTTGATGACTCTTCAATTATATTTAGTGAATACCAAAATTTTAATGTCCTCTACTGCACCCTTCATTCTGATTTCGCAATTCCCCATAGCCTACCAAAATCTCTCTCAGTCTAACTCAAGTGTCATAGCTTTTGAAATGAAAAAGCTTAGAGACATATAGCTAAGTAAAAGCGATCTGTACTTATGTCATTGACCAGGTCATAGAAAAATGCCAAACAGACAAAAAACAGATAAACAGAATCTCTATAAATTGCACATAGTCATACAGAGATATAATATCAAACATTAGCTAAGCAAAATTAGTGAAATTTATGGAACCAGATTGGGATGATGTGTGCTTTGATATATGGTATTAAGGGACCTAATGTGTGCCAAGAAAACATTCCCTGCACCATTACACCATCCCCACCATCGACATAAAGCGATGGATCCATGAATTCAAGTTGTCTATGCCAAATTCTGAACCTAGCATCTGCATGTCACAGCAGAAATTGAGATTTTTTTAAACTGTCACTGTTTTAGTGAGTCTTTGCCCACTGTAGTCTCAGTTTCTTGTTCTTAGCTGACAGGAGTGGAACCTAGTGTGGTCTTCTGCTGCTGTAGTCTCTCCACTTCAAGATTCCATGTACTCAAACCACCCAGTCTGGCACCAACCATCAAAGTCACTTAGATCACATTTCTTCCCCATTCTGGTGTTTGGTCTGTACAAAACTAAATCTCTTGGCATTATCTGCATCTTATGTATTTTATTCATTGAGTGGCTGATAAGATATTTGCATTAATAAGCAGGAGTACAGGTGTAAATAATGAAGTGGCCACTTATAAACTTCTAGCCCCAAAAGGGACTTTGTGCAACACAGTTGCTGGGAATTATGGTTTCCATTGGACTTATGTGTTCCAGAGGATAACAACAGGAATTTCAAGCAGTGACTTCTGCATCTGCTGGAACTTTGTTAGTCTATACTGCAGTGTATGCCCACCTAAAGCAGGGTGATATGAGGCTTGACCCCAGTCTGGCTGGCAGAGCAAAGCATAAAGACTGGTGAACATCAGGACCCTGACCCAAGGTATGGCCATGGGGTGCACATATTCAAGTTGGTTCTTTTCCTGTGTATTGCTGTGTTATCTGATAGTTTTGTAAAGTATTGTAACAGGTAACTGTTTATAAAAATGTCTCTAGAACTTGTAAAAATCAATTTACTGTTATTACATTTTTACCTGGAAGTAGCAATCTTTTGGGTATTTGGGGATGCTGGAGGGTAGTCTGGTAAAGCATTGTCCTGGTGCAGGAACCATTGAAAATGAGCTCCACATTCACTCTACACTTGTTGTTGAATTCAAACTAGCCAGTGGAGTCCCTAGTGTCATGACTAAGGATTTTATAGTGTTACCATTTTTAATAACTATGCAAACATGGGAAAATTAGTTGTTAAATATAAACAAAGGCAGTAGCTTTATTCCAACTGCTGTACATAACTGTAATAGATGACTAACAGCACATAAAATATAGTAGCTAAATTTAACAATGTATCATCTAACTTTTTATTCGAATACTTTAACACATAAAAAATAGAAATAAAAATATTGTTCCAAATCAAAAGCATAAAATATAGAAAGTGAATTTAGAGACAAGATTTTAAAACAAAAATTCAAAGTTTAGCACTTAACAATGCATAGAATTGTATTAATTTAGAATGTATTGCAGGCATTTTCTTATCTACACAGTGTCTATACTTAAAATATTTTCTAGTTGAAAAATTAAACCACTGACCAAACTTACTTAATACCACTTCCCTATTAAAAATTTATTTCATATACAGTACTAGCAGAATACCCGGCGTTGCCCGGGATTTAAAGAATGTTTATTTACAAAAATCAATCTAAATATTAAACATACATGTAAATATCATGTTAAAATTGGACCAGTAGAAGATGAAAAGTAAAAATGTCAAACTGTATTTGAACTGTATATGATGGAACGAACCGATAAACAGCTTGATAAACTATATTTCTCGTTTCTTCATTTGGGGCAAATACATACAAATTTCTTGGTGATCCAACTCTTGAGCACACAACGTAAAATTGTCCATGAGAAAAGCAAGGTGATTCCAAGTTGACTCCAGCTACATGTAAAGATTATCCTTGGGCCTTATTGATAGACATGGCAAAAGCTAAACGAACTGGAAATTGTAGACGCTTAAATTGAAATGGCATATCAGATGGAATGAGAGGTATGCGTGGAATAAAAGCATTGTTACCTTTTGCACAGCCTGTCAAAATAGTTGCTTCAATGACATGAGAATGGAGCTTTTGGACTACTAATCTTGTACCGTTACAAAGTCTTGGAGGATTTAAATTTCTGAGAAGCATAATGGGTGATCCAATTTTCAGTACCAGGTTATGCGGTGGCATTCCGGGAGGTTCTAAAGAGTGTACTGGTACTATGGTTCTCTGGTAGCAGGGTGACAACGGAACAGGAGAATCAGCAGATGGTGAGAGAATGCTCAAAGAAAGTCTATGACTAGCAGCAACTGGTAATGAGTAGATGAATGTACACGAGGAACCAGATGGACAAGTAAACGTGAGGAGAGTCAGTGGTCTGCGTACAGCAAGTTGTACCACTGCTATAGTGAGGAGCAATGTCCAGGAGTAGCGAGGAGGTAGTGAGAGTCAGTGGTCTGCGTATAGCAAGTTGTACCACTGTCTATAGTGAAGGAATGGATTCCAGGTGCAAGTAGGTAACGGGGAAGTCAGTGGTCTGCGTATAGCAAGTTGTACCACTGCTTATGTGAGAGGATACTAGAAACTGATGTCACAGGGAAGCAGGAGTCAGTGGT
This sequence comes from Mixophyes fleayi, assembly GCF_038048845.1. Taxonomy (NCBI): domain Eukaryota; kingdom Metazoa; phylum Chordata; class Amphibia; order Anura; family Limnodynastidae; genus Mixophyes; species Mixophyes fleayi. The sequence goes on from NC_134406.1 coordinate 105,944,509, forward strand.
CTGCGTCAGCAAGTTGTACCACTGCTATATATATGTGAGGAGGGGCATGAGGAGATGAATGTAATGCAGAGGATACACGGGGCACACGGAACTTGATCCCACGATGATATCCACAATACAATAATAACTGACAAGCGCTGCTTGAAGTATACAGAGTCACTAGAGCGATCCAGGTAATAGGACACAAAGTCAATAGTCACAATAGCTTCAGTAGATAGAAGACTCCGGAGATGAACACAACACAGTCCAGACGGATATGCAATACAAAAGCAAAGTCAATGGAAGGTATGCATACCGCGGTTCAGGAGAGCTGGCTGTCAGAGAGACGTGCAGGGATACCTGAACGGCTGAACGCCAGCAGGAGGAGAAACCACTGGAGGATGGAAGCGGTAATCAGGTTGGTGCAGCGCACGGCAGGTAACCAGTATCAACAGAGCAATACTCAGGAAGCAGTAGTAAGCAAAACTGGAAACATGATGAACACGGGAGAGTTGAGGCTGTCTGGTATCCGGCAGTAGTAGCGGAGGCAGCGGAGGGAAGACACGCTGAACACGGGAGAGTAGAGGCGGTTTGGAATCCGGTAGTAGAAACAGATAGGAATCAGTGAAGAGCTGACACGATGAACACAGGAGAGTTGAGGCGGACTGGAATCCGGCAGTAGTAGCGGAGGCAGCGGAGGGAAGACACGCTGAACACGGGAGAGTAGAGGCGGTCTGCAATCCGGTAGTAGAAGCAGATAGGAATCAGTGGAGAGCTGACACGATGAACACAGGAGAGTTGAGGCGGACTGGAATCCGGCAGCAGTAGCAGATAGGAATCAGCTGAGTGCAGGCACGATGAACACAGGAGAGTTGAAGTGGTCTGGAAACCACAAACGTAGTAGACGGGAATCAGCTGGAGCTGAATACACGAGGAAACACCTTCAGAGGCTCATGGGGAATGAGACTCCAAGATCAGGCAACCAGGTAATGATCACAGGTGGTTTAAATAGGGAGGGTTGCCTGATCATCCAATCAATCAAAAGCAACAGGAACTGAAGGTTTAATAAGGGCTGCACATGCGCAGACCCTCAGGATGGCGGACGGCCACGGTTCGTGAACACAGGAGAATTGGCACTCCCAGTCCGGTGAGTGACACCGTCCATTGTGTTGCCATGCAGAGAAACTCTCATATTTGTGGTTAGTCGCAAAGTGCGAACATGCCTCCAAAGATGTGATGATTTAAGGCATGCATTAATTTCATCCACCATTGTTCCTTTTGGAATGACCGGCAATGTTTGTCGAAAATCTCTAGCCAATACAACAGTGACTCCACCCATTAGTAAATCATTGACTCTTAAACATTAAAGTGTTTGATTGAGGGCCTGTAAAGCATTTTTGTGTGACATGTTGCATTCATCCCATACAATGACCTGACATTCCTGCAGAATCTGAGCTTTTTCTGTTCGTTTAGTGATATTGCAGACGGGAGTTTCACTTCGGGCCAGATTAAGCGGTAACTTGAAAGCTGAATGTGCTGTTCTTCCACCAGGGAGCAAAGTTGCAGCAATTCCAGAAGAGGCCACAGCAATAGCTATGTTGGAATCTACTCGAATTTTAGCAAGTAACTTGATGAGAAACGTCTTACCTGTACTTCCGGGTGCATCCAGAAAAAATATATTTCCCCTTTTTTTTGGAACTTCTTCCAAGACATTGTTATAGACATTCCAGAGTTATGGTCGTTTTCGATGATTTTTAGCTGTTACCCCCCTTGCCACCCCCACCCTTAGGAGTGCTAGGGGTGTGTTGCCCCCACAATATTTGTTGTCAGACTGTAAGTCATATGTGTACCAGGTTTGGTGTAAATTGTTCCAGACATTCCAGAGTTATGGTCGTTTTCGATGATTTTTAGGTGTTACCCCCCTCACCACCCCCACCCTTAGGAGTGCTAGGGGTGTCTTGCCCACACAATATTTGTTGTCAGACTGAAAGTCATATGTGTACCAGGTTTGGTGTAAATTGTTCCAGACATTCCAGAGTTATGGTCGTTTTCGATGATTTTTAGGTGTTACTCCCCTCTCCACTCCCACCCTTAGGAGTGCTAGGGGTGTCTTGCCCCCACAATATTTGTTGTCAGACTGTAAGTCATATGTGTACCAGGTTTGGTGTAAATTGTTCCAGACATTCCAGAGTTATGGTCGTTTTCGATGATTTTTAGGTGTTACCCCCCTCGCCACCCGCACCCTTAGGAGTGCTAGGGGTGTCTTGCCCCCACAATATTTGTTGTCAGACTGTAAGTCATATGTGTACCAGGTTTGGTGTAAATTGTTCCAGACATTCCAGAGTTATGGTCGTTTTCGATGATTTTTAGGTGTTACCCCCCTCGCCACCCCCACCCTTAGGAGTGCTAGGGGTGTCTTGCCCCCACAATATTTGTTGTCAGATTGTAAGTCATATGTGTACCAGGTTTGGTGTAAATTGTTCCAGACATTCCAGAGTTATGGTCGTTTTCGATGATTTTTAGGTGTTACCCCCCTCGCCACCCCCACCCTTAGGAGTGCTAGGGGTGTCTTGCCCCCACAATATTTGTTGTCAGACTGTAAGTCATATGTGTACCAGGTTTGGTGTAAATTGTTCCAGACATTCCAGAGTTATGGTCGTTTTCGATGATTTTTAGGTGTTACCCCCCTCGCCACCCCCACCCTTAGGAGTGCTAGGGGTGTCTTGCCCCCACAATATTTGTTGTCAGACTGTAAGTCATATGTGTACCAGGTTTGGTGTAAATTGTTCCAGACATTCCAGAGTTATGGTCGTTTTCGATGATTTTTAGGTGTTACTCCCCTCACCACCCCCACCCAGTAATGAATTTCAATTTTAAATTTTTTTAGTTGCCTCCGTCATGTTTTAATACACTCGTATGCAAAATTTCATGACCTTCGCTTGAAAAATGTGGATTTGTATAGAAAGACAGACAGAAGGACAGAAGGACAAATTTTCTCTTTTATATATTAGACTAGCAGAATACCTGGCGTTGCTCGGGATTTAAAGAATTTTAAGACACAACTGTGTTACAAAGTGTTTCTCTGAGTTTGAAGAGACCAGTTACTGGATGAAGTGGCATTAAACCATTCCCAATATTTAAGAAATGATCAGCAAACTGACCGTCCATTGTGTTGCCATGCAGAGAAACTCTCATATTTGTGGTTAGTCGCAAAGTGCGAACATGCCTGCAAAGATGTGATGATTTAAGGCATGCATTAATTTCATCCGCCATTGTTCCTTTTGGAATGACCGGCAATGTTTGTCGAAAATCTCCAGCCAATACAACAGTGACTCCACCCATTAGTAAATCATTGCCTCTTAAAAATTAAAGTGTTTGATTGAGGGCCTGTAAAGCATTTTTGTGTGACATGGTGCGTTCATCCATACAATGACCTGACATTGCTGCAGAATCTGAGCTTTTTCTGTTCGTTTAGTGATATTGCAGACGGGAGTTTCACTTCGGGCCAGATTTAGCGGTAACTTGAAAGCTGAATGTGCTGTTCTTCCACCAGGGGGCAAAGTTGCAGCAATTCCATAAGAGGCCACAGCAATAGCTATCTTGTGAATGTACTCGAATTTTAGCAAGTAACAACTTGATGAGAAACGTTTTACCTGTTCCTCAGGGTGCATCCAGAAAAAATATATTTCCCCCTTTTTTTGGAACTTCTTCCAAGACATTGTTCCAGACATTCCAGAGTTATGGTCGTTTTCGATGATTTTTAGGTGTTACGCCCCTCGCCACCCCTACCCTTAGGAGTGCTAGGGGTGTGTTGCCCCCACAATATTTGTTGTCAGACTGTAAGTCATATGTGTACCAGGTTTGGTGTAAATTGTTCCAGACATTCCAGAGTTATGGTCGTTTTCGATAATTTTTAGGTGCCTCCGTCATGTTTTAATACACTCGTATGCAAAATTTCATGATCATCGCTTGAAAAATGTGGATTTGTATAGAAAGACAGACAGAAGGAAAAATTTTCTTTTTTATATATTAGATATATTAGATGTGTCTCTCTGCAATACTTCAATTCGAAACCAAACAATAGACAAACACAGAATGGATTATTAAGAAAAAGTAAAAATTCAAAGATGCAAATGAAATAGTTGGCAGAATGTAAACAGCTTTTTCTGTGTAATACAGAACATTTTCTATGTAATAAAGGTATATTCCATTAATCAATAATCCAATAATCAATTATTTTATTTGGTCATACACAAACATGTTTAATGGGAACACTAGGAAACATATTTTAGACTTCAGATATGGATGCATTGTTTACTCATTTTTATCATATTATGTACCAGTTCATCTTAAGATGTAAGACTCATGCATTTGCAGAAATTGTTTTCTTCTGTAGCCAAAATTCATAATTCATTAGTGACAAACAACAGCCTTTATCTTGCACAGCACTCAGTGCCGGATTTACCGCTAGGCAACATAGGCACCTGCCTAGGGCCTAGCGGCTCTCGGGGGGCACAGCTGGGGGGGACAGGAGCAATTTGCCACGGGTCGGGGGAGGGGGGGTCGGGTGCCGCGAATCGGGTCCTGGCAGCCTCTTCTCCTCTCAGTGTCTCAGTGATATTGAGAGGTGGAGAGGCTGCCGGGACCCGACGAGCGATCACGTGACTCTTTTTTTAAAAAAAAAAATCTGGACTGACCGAGGAGGTGCAGCGCGCCGGAGAAGAAAGGCAATAGAAAGGTAAGTAAAACAACGGAGGGACAGAGGTGGTGATGGTGAAGGGGTACAGAAGTGGTGATGGTGATGGGCACAGAGGTGGTGATGGGCACAGAGGTGGTGATGGTGAAGGGCACAGAGGTTGGTATGGTGAAGGGCACAGAGGTGGTGATGGTAAAGAGGCACAGAGGTGGTGATGGTGATTGGCACAGCAGTGGTGATGGTGAAGGGCACAGAGGTGGTGATGGGCACAGAGGTGGTGATTGTGATTGGCACAGAGGTGGTGATGGTGATTGGCACAGAGGTGGTGATGGTGATGGGCACAGAGGTGATGGTGAAAGGGCACATGTGATATTGTGAAGGGGCAGAAGTGAAAATGAAGGGGCACAGTGTGATGATAGAGGGACAAAAGTGACAAGAGCACATACTTGGATTTATGCGTATTATTTTTGCAAACAACTTAAGTGAGTATTTCTGCTCTGACTTCAATATTTATTAAGTTGTTTTGACCCAACTACTTATAAAAACTGGACTGCTTGGTAATTATTTAGGGGTCCTCACCTCCTTTGGCTGCGCGGTGGCACATGCTTTAATATCTACTTAACTATAGGGGTATATGGTAGGCATGCGGCAGCACATGCTTTCACTTCTACGTAACTATAGGGGTATATGGTAGGCTGCAAAAATATAGTGCTATGGATTGTTTCAGGGAGGGGGCCCAAAAACAGTATCCTGCCTAGGGCCCTATGAGGTCTAAATCCGGCTCTGACAGCACTATCCCTGAACAAACAACACAGAGAACAACAAGAATGACACATTTCTCAGGTTTCATCCAGGTCCAAATACAGTGCCTATAGAAAAACATCATACCCTGTCAAAATCATTACATTTTGTCACATTACACCATAGAAATGGAAAGAAATTAAATCAAAATTTTGCCAGCTTTATTTACACATTTCACCTTACATTCAACTAACGGGAATAAAAGGCAACGGTTCTAAAAATTAATGAAAAATGAAAAACTAGACTAACGGTTGGGAAAATAGTTAGTCCTCTGATTTAATACTTTGTAGAGCCACCTTTTGCTGAATTTGCAGTCATCAGTCTGTTTGGATATGTCTCCACCAGGTTGTGCACCTAAATGGGGGAATATTTGCCCATTCTTTCTTACAGCATTGTTAAAGTTCAGTCAAAATTCTTGGTGAGTGGTGATGGACTGCATTCTTCAAGTTCATCCACGGATTTTCTATCGGATTTAGGTCAGGGCTCTGCCTTGGCCAGTCAATGCCATTCATCTTCCTATACTTAAGCCACTGCATTGTTTTCTTGGCAGTTTTCTTAGCGCCATTATCCTGCTAATCAGTGAATCCCCTGCATATCTGCATCTGTCTAGCAGAAGGCTGCAGGTTTTTAGAAAGAATATAGACTTACTTGACAGCTTCCCTAAAATCAAAATTCAATTCAACAGTGCTTACTGAAGAGAAACACTCCAAAAACATAATGTTGCCACCACCATGCTTCACAGTTGGTATGGTGTATTTCAGGAGGTGTGCTGTGTTTGGTTTGTGTCAAACATAGCACTTGGAGTACAGTACAAAAACTTCTATCTTGTTGACCATACAGTTTTTTTTACCCCATGGCAACAGAATCTTCCAAGTGTGGCACTTTTTCAGAAGAGGCTTTTTTGTCGCCATCCTGCCACACAGGACAGCTTTGTGTAATGCTTGTGAGATAATTGTCACAGGCACAGATCAACCAATCTCAGTCATTAAGACTTTAAGTCCTTCAGAGTTGCCATTGGCTTTGGTAGCTTCCTTGATCAATATCCTCCTGGCTCTGTTATTCAGTTTGGAGGGACAGCTTGATCTAGGCAATCTGTCCCTCCAAACTGGATGAAGGAGCCAGCAGTTGGTGCCATTCACTTTCCACTTGTCAATAATGCTTTTAATGATAATCATATTTTGTGCCTTTCCACTTTTGAATGCATCTTTCCAACCATGGTGAATTCTTTGCCTTACAATGTGCTACCGGTAGTGGAATACTTAAGGAACAGGTGATTTTATTTTTTGCAAATGTTATTTTCACTTTGATGTTGAGGATTATAATGTGCAAATACAGTGAAAAGAGTTTGATTTAATTTATTTCAATTTACATGGTGTAATGTGACAACAGGTAATGATTTTGACAGGCACTTTATTTCTTGTGATTCTGGCATCAGGAATTAACCATCCCAAATATCATAACCCTTTCACCATAAACAAAGCTCCATTATTAGTCAACACCTAATATAAGAAAACAAACTAGCTAACGTTAAACCAAAGTGAAACCCTGATCCAATCTTTATTGACTAAAACAAAATGGTATTCTTGGAAAATGGCAAGAAACTATGCTCTGGGGTATGGTTGCCTGTTCCTTAAGAGGTATAAATGCCTCTTGAATGTTTGGGGAATGGTATGGGGTAGAGTACAGGAGCATACATGTAGAAAAGGGGGTGCCCTGCAGGCTGTTTTTCATATAACACAAGGTCTGGGAGAGTATGCTCCCTTATCCTCCTCTACCACGCCACGTCAAATGGATAACTTTGGAACAGAACCAATTTTAAGGCTATGAAAGGAAGTCCCACATGCAGCAAAACACAGTGTCTAGGTAAGCTGTATTAATTTAATTTGTTTTTTTATATACAATATTAATGACAACCATGAATGTTAGCATTGTGAATTATGCAGAAGAGCCAATGTATAGACAGTAAATATATGTGTACCATGTACAATGCTCTGAATATTCTGTTATCAAAACTCAATGTAACAATAAAAGCAAATAAATAAGTTGCTACTGTCTTAAATCAGCTAGTGTTGAAAAGTTGTGTTTTGTCTGCCTCAGGCACAGAAAAACTTTGTGTCAGCTCTGTGTACAATAATAAACACAGAAATTAGATATCTATTTTTTTTTTGCTTCAGTAAGCTAAATATAACTATGTTAAACCAATTAGAACTTGACTGAAATCAATAAACAAATATACAGAGAAAAATATATTTCAAAATCCTTAAAAATTAAGAAACATTAATTAGTAAATCTATCTATCTAGTAATAAAGAAATAATTGTCTTCAGCAAAAGAAACTTTAAGAAAAGGTATAAGGGTTTATTTACAAAATTAAAGCTTGCAGTGTGATAATATCTCACAAAATTTCAATCTGAAATTCTACCTCTACAAATGAAGCAGTCCTTTTTAGGCTGTGTTGCAATTCAAATGCCATATTACAACTGGCTGAGATAGTATACATATGTTGCATAGACCATCAGGGTCCCAAGTCTGCAATGGGGTTTAAGAAAATTGGAAGAGTGAAGAATGTCTTTGTTCACCAGGAATTAATTTGCTCTAAATAATTAACTCTACCACTGCTACTCACATCTCTCCTCTCAGCTCACATGAACAGATGCCATTGGCTTCAAGAATACCACATCAAATAAAACAAAACAATGCAACTATATTTCTTAAATATATATATATATTTATATGTATGTATGTATGCATATATATATATATATATATATATATATATAATATTTGCTTCATCCAAAAATAACTTTGACACTATCTATCTATCTATCTATCTATCTATCTATCTATCTATCTATCTATCTCTCTATCTATCGTTATCTCACTCATGTTCTTCTGTCTCACATCCTCATAAACTGCAATGTAGATTTAGGTAGAAAAAACAAACCAGATATCTACAGGTGGCGCTTACCCAATATATGGATGATAACACAGATGCAAAATTGCGTGTGTAGTAAATGAGCAAATACAATAAATGATTATATAAATATATAGTAGTAACAGTAACACCTCCACAGCGTACGTGTGGCAGCCAAACCTTAAAGGCGGATGGTTAGTCCGATAAACATAGGAGGATATATATGGTAAAGGGCGGCGCCTTTAGGTGTATACAATGTATATAAACATATAAGCACAGGTGTACACAGAATAGTCCAGAGGAGTTAAACAGAATGGTGTCTGAATAGATGCACCGCAGGTAGTTCATAAACACGGTAAAACAGGATGGAGATGATCTATAATTGATCGTGCAGATTAATAGAAGTGGTGTGCGTACCAGATATATAAAATCAAACCGCTTATCTGTAAGTAGCTCCTTAGGAATCCTGGAGTATGATCTGCAACCAATTCTCCTTAACGATGGATAAAATGTATGTTCTAAAACAACCGCGACACCAAACTTATCCGCTGTTCTTGCAGCTTTGTTACCGTTTGGCTGGCTCCTGGAAAGTTGGGGTTCTTATACTGTAAGATATATCAGCAGACACAGGCTCAGCAGTAAACTATTTGTGATATACAGCACACAGTCAGTTGATAACTGACTGTTCTGTACCAAGCAGTAACTTGTATACCAAAGCTGGGTGACATCACAAAGGCTGTTCAGGATGTAAGCCAGTCACATGACCAGGCTAGTCAGCTGTTATATCTCATCTGCCTCCAATTCACTACTGCACAACATATAACAGCTGACTAGCCTGGTCATGTGACTGGCTTACATCCTGAACAGCCTTTGTGATGTCACCCAGCTTTGGTATTCAAGTTACTGCTTGGTACAGAACAGTCAGTTATCAACTGACTGTGTGCTGTATATCACAAATAGTTTACTGCTGAGCCTGTGTCTGCTGATATATCTTACAGTATAAGAACCCCAACTTTCCAGGAGCCAGCCAAACGGTAACAAAGCTGCAAGAACAGCGGATAAGTTTGGTGTCGTGGTTGTTTTAGAACATACATATTATCCATCGTTAAGGAGAATTGGTTGCAGATCATACTCCAGGATTCCTAAGGAGCTACTTACAGATAAGCGGTTTGATTTTATATATCTGGTACGCACACCACTTCTATTAATCTGCACGATCAATTATAGATCATCTCTATCCTGTTTTACCGTGTTTATGAACTACCTGTGGTGCATCTATTCAGACACCATTCTGTTTAACTCCTCTGGACTATTCTGTGTACACCTGTGCTTATATGTTTATATACATTGTATACACCTGAAGGCGCCGCCCTTTACCATATATATCCTCCTATGCAATGTAGATTTGTTTGACAAATCTGCCTTTTATTATCTCTTACTGGCTATTGCTAAATGTGAAAATAATGTATTTTCAAATGTTTAAACTTGAATAAGATCTCCAGTGAGTAACCCCTCAAATGTCTAATAGAAATATTATTGGCTATTATTTTGTATGAAAATGTATAACAGTATTGTTGAAATTTTGTAACAAAATATTGAGTAGAAAAATTGTAGGACTGGATTTGGGAAACACTGTGTTAGAGCATATGTTTATATCATACTTGCCTACTTTCGGCAAGTGCATTCCGGGAGAGGGGCGTGATTGACCGAATTTCGGGAGTCTCCCGGACATTCCAGGAGAGTTGGCAAGTATGGTTTATATGCTCCATGTCTATGATATTGCAAGTTAAAAAAATTCTATACCCGTAAAAGTTAATAAATATAAGTGCTCAAATGTACTAAAAAGAGGGATAATGTGGGTTTTAGATTTTATTAAATTCTAGATTATTGCCTAGAGTGCATCTGATTTTAACTGCATTGTAATGGTGTTTAAAGCATATAGGTCAACGTAGGTCCTGTATATTATGAGGTGCCCTTGACGCTGGGATGCAGGCTTAAAGATCAAAATATGAACTAATACTTCATGTTTTCATCATGGTTTCATTTTGGTAGATACACACAGATATGCAGTGCAAAGGTTAAGTGCTGACAACTGTCTTTTTTGTTTTGTATACATATATGGGCATTTATATTGCCACGCAGGTGGTACCATATACAATATGGGATATACTGAGTGCAGGCTTATTGCCATGTAGCTGGTACCATATATAATATAGGATATACTGAGTGCTGGCTTGTTTTTTCCCATAGCTTACCTTTGTGTCTGCTATTATTATTACTGTTTATTTATATAGCACATATTGCACAACACTGCACAGAGGAAATGTAGTCGTTCATATTGATCACTGCTGCGTTGAACCTTGCAATCTAAATTCCCTACCACACAAGCACAGGCTAGGGTCCATTCTGTCAGAAACCAATTAACCTAGCTGTATGTTTTTTGACTGTGGGATGAAACCTGAGCACCTGGAGAAAACCCACACAACCACTGGAAGAACAAACCACACACAAATGGAGCTCTGGTTGGAATCAGACTCATGATCCCAGCGCTGTGAGGTAGCAATACTAACCACTGAACACCAAGCTGCCCTAGCAGGTGCTTCAGGGGCAGATAGGCCATAGATCTTACCAGGACTTTTCCAGGTAGATCGGTTGGCTAATGGAGCCACCTACAGCAGGTGCGGACTAATTGTAATTGTTATTGTATTACATATTTGTATGATTAATGTATTTATAATAAGTTTGTAGAGCCTGTAAACTCCTCTTGGTGAAAACAATATGAATACAAGTGTCACGGGCACTAGGAGTCTTGCCCAGGAATTCACCAGATGACTGGGCTTACCAGAGTCGTGAAGTTCACACAACAGTCCTCTGGTATCGGGGTGACTAGCGGAACAGATATCACAGCAGATGGAGAGAGAATGCCAATAAATAATAGGAAAGTCAGTGACTTGCAGCAATCTTTGGTCAATGAATCAGCGACTAGCTGATATAGTGGAAAGGCAGATTTGAACACGGAGATCAGGATGGACGTGAGTAGATGCAGGGAGGTAGCAGGGAAGTCAGTGGTCTGCGTACAGCAAGTTGTACCACTGCTTATGGTGAAGAGACTTGTCCAGGTGCAGGTAGGTAGCTGGGAAGTCAGTGGTCTGCGTATAGCAAGTTGTACCACTGCTTATGGTGAGAAGACTTGTCCAGGTGCAGGTAGGTAGCGGGGAAGTCAGTGGTCTGCGTATAGCAAGTTGTACCACTGCTTAATAGGTGAGGATGTGTACAAATGTTGATGAGTGGAAGCATACAAAGATAATAGGATGCAGACACTGAGAGCACAGAGGAACTTGATCCCAATAGGTATGCAGCATATCCAACAAAGTCTATATAACGGTATGTGTGGCGCTGCTTGGTAGAGACTTGCTCAGCACAGATATGCAGGCCAATAATGCATAGTCAATCACAGTTATGCATATAACGACTAAGTAGTACGGTTAATTCCAAACAGGTATGCAGCGTAACAATAACAGTCTATAGCGGGTATGGATACCGCTGCTGAGCGTGGAAACTTGTCCTAGCAGATATGCAGAGTAAACGTAGAAAGTCAATAACAGATAGGCATACCGCTATTCAGTAGAACAGTCTGTCCACTGGGAGATGCAGGAACTGCAGAGACGCTGGACGGCAGAGACGAGTGTAGAAACCACAGGTGAGTAGATCCGGTAATCAGAGTCCAGCTGAGGACACAAGCAGGAAACAGGAGACTGTAGCAGGTATGGAAACCAGCGATGAGTAGCACAGGGAATTCACAGGAACTGAAGACACTAGTAGTACACAGGAGATAGTAGCGGGTATGGAAACCAGCGATGAGTAGATCAGGAATCAGCAGGAAACTGAAGACACTAGTAGAACACAGGGGACACCTTCAGAGTCTCACAGGGAATGAGACTCCAAGATCAGGCAATGAGGTAATGCACACAGGTGCCTTTAATAGGGAGTTGCCTGATCAACCAATTTGGATTAAAAGCAACAGTCACAAGAGTTCTTGGGTGCTGCGCATGCGCAGACCATCAGGATGGCGGACGGCCGCGGTTCAGGATAGGTGCCGGCAGGAAGGCTAGGGAGCCACACCAGTGCAGAGGCACTCACGGTCCGGTGAGTGACAACAAGGAGCATAACAAAATTCAAAGCACATGTAGATAACTCAGTTGTTACCGGTGGTTTCCTATTAACTAGATCAGGTGAGCTCATAAGAAAGAACGATAGTCATATCGGGTCCGGGGCTGAGTGGAGTCGGGAGATGGCCCTGCCGAGAAGTGCAGATCAGGAAGCCTACAGAAGGGAGTAAGGGAGCCGTGGAAATACATCTTCCCCCAAAATTTTGATAGGGGGACTGATATTTGCATGTTATGCCCCTTGAAGACTTGAAGATTCTGTCAGCTAGGAATCAGGAAGCCATCTAAGAGACTTCCTCATTCACTTACAAAGTTACAAACACGGGCAACACCCATTTAAACAACCATGGTCTCTGGTCTATAGATAATATGACAACCATATATGCTTTATGCTGGAAAGTGTTTGTTAGCTATTTCTATCAAAGTAACTGAAAGCCTTGACTTAGCAAATTGTAAAAAAAATAGATAAAAAAGCATGTTTTAATTAATTTTTTACATCATACCAGAATAAAGATTGCTGCTGTGCTTGCACCGGGAAGCTATCACTTGCTAAACTCAGCAAATTTTATCACTTATTGTAACCCCTTGATAAATAGAGTGAAGCCAATTAAAAGGAGTGACCTTTGCACAAAGGTGCTATGTCCTAGGGCTGGGAAGTGATAGCTATAGTGCAACAGCTGCTAGGATCTAGTAGGGTGTCCAAACCTTGGTGATATAGAAGAAAATGGGTAGATCCAGCGCTATACAGAATAAGTAGTGTTAGTGATTTGCAAAAATATCGTATCAATGTGAACATATTCATTGAGTGAATATGGACCAGATCACAATAAAGAATAAATACAGTTCATTTATAGTAAATGATCAGTGTTTGGTTAGTTTCCTGACTTCATGGGGTAAATGTATCATAGTCCAGTTTTTGCATCCCGCGCGAGATCAGCGAGATGACAGCTAAAATTTAATGCGGCGCTGCCTTGTAAAGGGAAACTTGCCTTTACAAGGCAGCGCCGCTTTAAATTTTAGCTGTCATCTCGCACGGGATGCAAAAACCGGACTATGATACATTTACCCCCATGGGCTAGATTTACTAAGCTGCGGGTTTGAAAAAGTGGGGATGTTGCCTATAGCAACCAATCAGATTCTAGCTATCATTTATTTAGTACCTTCTACAAAATGATAGCTAGAATCTGATTGGTTGCTATAGGCAACATCCCCACTTTTTCAAACCCGCAGCTTAGTAAATATAGCCCCATGTCTCAAATGAATATAGGTCACTGTAAGTTGGAATCCTCAATAAATATTATATCCAGAACACAGTAGTGGTGGTAATGGAGGTAGTATAGCATGTACAGTTCCTAATTGGGCGCTCTTTGTTCTTGTCGTGGTGGTTTTCTAGGGATTTGATTGCCAGAAGAAGTACAATGCTTGCTGCAGCATCTTCACGTTAGTGCATGTGTGTAGAGAAAAATATTAAATACTATTGGAAAGTAGAAAAATTAATAAAACACTTTATTAATATAATCAATACTGACGCGGATCTTTGGAGCAAATATTGTTCAAGATTTAAGTCCAAAATCTTGTTGTTTTGAAATTTAGAAACTAGACTGTTCTTAATCAAAAGTTCCTGTGAGTGGCCAGTCTTGGAAAGAATATGGTAGTCTTCAAGTTTTCTGTACATGGAGGCATGACTTCTTCAGAGGAAAATAATCATGTGTAGCCTTGTGTCTGGTGAAAACCCGCGTTTTAATGGAAGATAGGGCTTTTCGCCATTTAATAAATAAATAAACCTACGTGTGCGTAAATGTGTGTGTACAGAATGTATGTATGTATGTATGTATGTATGTATGTATGTATGTATGTGTCAGTGACTGTGTGAATGAGTTTATGTCAGTTTGTGTGTATATATATTATGTATTGGTGTATGTAGTGTGTTCAGTTTTTGGCAAATTGTCAAAACAGGACCCCACATTTCCAGGAGCCAGCCAAAGAACAAAAAAGCTCACGATCCACTAAGAGAAAATAGTAGGTAGTTAAAACTGCAAAAACGGGTAAGAAAGAATAACCAATTCTGTCTGTATTGATACTATAATGTTATTGACATTTTTGAAGTTGTACAAGATTGGCTACTTATGTGTTAGGCTCCACATTATGTTGCTGTGACTCCGCCTACTACTGCTTGTTGCATTAGCTTTGCCTACCACCAATGTGGCTAGTGATAACGATAACAGTGTACTAACCATGCCCATATTTGGGTTATTACCACCCACAGTTGATTTTGCCCTGCCCAACTGAGGCCACTATCAGAGTTTTTTCCAGGGCCACTTTATGTTCCCAATCCACCCCTGAGGTCCTTAGATGACCAGAAGGAGATCCAATGTTTCTCTACATGTGAGGAGAGAGCCCCCTGGCTCCCTGAAGTCCTAAGATGTGGCAAAAGCTTAGGTCACTGTGGGATTAACGCCAGCCAATGTGGAATCTATATTTGTGATGTCCTAAGTATGGCACTCTGGCGTTGACAGTAAAAAGTTTACACCACCATAAAAACAAATTGTCACAGTTATCTTTATTTAAAAAGCATACTGCCATGAATACTTTTACAGTATATTTTTACACACGAATGAGCCTCAGAAAGAAAAACCTAAAGTATAATTCAAAGGAAAAAAATAAATTTGTTACAAAACTTTGCAGCTGTCCTTTATCCTCCTAAGAAATGAAGACTCTCGTCTTCATAATAACAGTGGTAAATCAGCACACAAGTAAATCCTAGCTGTATTTCTTTAGCAGAATGAACCAAATGCACTGCATCAGAATATATAAAAAGGCAGAGATCAAAGACTAAGCTCGTGGTGTCTAATACATCAGTAAATTCCCACCACATACATGCAAAGAAGTTACAGATTTGTGAGATTTGTAGACAATCCTCTGAAGCCAAAAGAGTTTAACTGAGGAATGCAAAATTAGGAAGTATAGTACAGTTGACTGTGAATGAAAAATATGTTAGACATACATATAAAGTAAAACACTTCTAAGCACAAGACCAAGGGGTATATTTACTAAACTGCGGGTTTAAAAAAGTGGAGATGTTGCCTTTAGCAACAATCAGATTCAAGTTATCATTTAGTAGTACATTCTACAAAATGACATCTAGGGGTAAGTTTATCAAGCTGAGAGTTTTCCGGTGGGTTTGAAAAACCAATCAGATTCCAGCTATCATTTATTTAATACATTCTACAAAATGATAGCTAGAATCTGATTGGTTGCTATAGGCAACATCTCCCCTTTTCAAACCCGCAGTTTAGTAACTATACCCCCAAATTTAGGGCAAAGTCATTATTTAATATTTATAATATTACATTAATTTTGTTGACTTCTAATCTTTTGATAGGCAAAAAGAAAACCATTAGTTTTGTGTGGTATACAGGCATACATATGACATACATATATAGGCATATAATATATGTGTGCAGCTATTTGGCGTATTATGTCATTGTATTTTTGTTGTTCTACTTTTTTTTACATTTTCCTTTAGAAACTGTAAAAACACAAAAGAAGAACAGACCTAGGGGTCTATGCATCATTTTGAGGTGGTGCAACTAAATATGCATCGCTGCACATCGCAGTGATGCATATTTATGCACCGCTTGAATGCATCATGTTAGGGC
Organism: Mixophyes fleayi; assembly: GCF_038048845.1. Taxonomy (NCBI): domain Eukaryota; kingdom Metazoa; phylum Chordata; class Amphibia; order Anura; family Limnodynastidae; genus Mixophyes; species Mixophyes fleayi. The sequence goes on from NC_134406.1 coordinate 105,960,723, forward strand.
TACTCTGGGAGCCCTGGCGAAGTGACCCCTCTCCTGTGATGTAATGTGCATGCGCACAGCACTAACGCTGTACCAGATTCTGCGAAGCCGAAAAGGCTTTAGCAGAATCCCATAGGAAAGGACAGGTAACGCCATACTGAGATGGCGTTACCTCTCTGCGCAAGGCAATGTGATGTTTTGCAATGCAAGCTTGATGCATTGCAGAACATCTCAGTCCTCATAGTAATCTATGCTGCAATGTGTATGCCTAAATGTAGGAGATTTCTGTGAAATCTCCGCGTTAGGCAGTCAATGCATAGCAAACATACTTAAAAGATGTGGAAACAGTAGTTTCTGCATCTTTTAAGTGTCAATTAAGCTTGATGCCTAGACCCACTGGTCTGTGTCCCCGATCTATCTCACAAACCTTATGTATGTATCAGCAAGCAATTGATCAAAATAAATTCAAAAGTAAATGTTATTGCATAATTTACAAATACAAGTGAAGCCATAAGCGAAACAGCCTTAAATGCAGAAGATAGGGTTAATGCCTGTTGGTGACACAGTCTTGGTTAATCCCATTCTTGATTCCAGCCAATAGATTGGCTGTGAGAGTGTCTTGGTTTAGTATATAGGCTCTCACAGGATTTGTTTAAGCCTCTTCATGGATGGAAATCTTTGGAGTCTACACTCCTGCATCGTCAGTTTCTCTCATAAAAGATTCATAGCTACCCTATATATTGTTCACTTTCACACAATTATTTTTTTGTCTTCCCCTCGGTATCTTCTTAATCCTTTAATTTTTACCCTCTTTATTTCAGCTTTCTCCTCCCATTTCCATCCCTTTTTCCATATATTGTTTCCCTTCCTCTTGTACCCCTACCATGTCCCGTCCCAGCAGATATCGGCACCCACTCCCGCCCATTACTTGGATCCCGATATTTCCCGCCATGGCCGTCATCTTTCAATATGTCCCAGTCCTCTCAACCCCCCTCACGCTATCAATATCCTTAACATTATACCCGGCCCCACTCCTACCAGCCCTTCCTCTCTTCCAACATGCAGAGCTGCTCCGGGACAGGAGTGGCAGTGCGTGCGGCAATGCCCCAGTTGAGCATGCTCGCCGTTCACAACCTCCGGAGCGAGCAACGGCGCTGTCCGACCCCTGGGTGGGTTCCCTGCAGCCTGGCAGGTGCCAGGGGAGAGGGAGAATATCTCCTTCTCGCCCTCGGGTCCCACCTGCTGAACATACTCTGCAGAATCAGTGCAGTCATTCAGATGGCTCCCATATACCACGGTCAGATACCGGGAGACCAGACGGTTATAATACCTCTGGAGACACGTCCATTAACCCCTCCATGCCCCCTTTCTTTGCATTTCAAGTGCCACAAGTTAGTGCTGCCCCTTCTCCCCCACAGCAGTACCATGACAGCAGTGTGCATGCTAACCCACCTCATGTCAGCCCAGGATCATCTTCCCTTCCTTACCCTTCAAATCAACTCCATCACCTGCCCCTGGTCCACCTCAATTCCATGTTCCCTCTCCAGAACCACACCAAAGCCTGGTACACTAATCCCCTGAGCTATTTTCCCAGGATTTCCTGCCCTCTGACTCCCTAGTACAGCAGAGCGGCTCAAATCACATACCCCCTCCCAAAGTTTAAGACCCCCTCCCCCTCCCCTCATGCCCATTAATACATGGCTGCCATGTAGCAATAATCCATCCCCTTTTAGTGATTATACATCTTCTTGGCCTTTTCCGCCAGCGGCCTTCAACCTATGCCCATCCACTGCAGCAGATCCTTTCAGTACCCTGTCCCAATGGCAGTCCCAAACAGGGGACACCCCAAACAGGGGACACCACTTGCCATATTCCTAACTACACCCCATCCTACAGCTCATGGGATTTTCTAGGTCACAGCCCTTCCCTTCTTCTACCCTTTCCTCCCCTGGGCAGTTACTGGTGGGCCAACCTCCAGTGCAACGCTTCCTCTTAGACATTATTTAAGAACCCTGCCCCCCAGATCAGGCACAAGCCCTGCCCCTGCCCTATAATACCTCGCCTTCTAACGTTTCTGCTTGGTGAGCACCGCTGGTTCATACGTCTGAGACGACAGGTCCTTCGCTTGCAATGCTTCCGGTTTTGAGCTCGACGCAGAAAATGGGTCCATCAGCAACAGCTTCAGCTCCACCGCCAACTTCAGAGAGCCCTACCGTAGAGGAGACTCCAGTATCCACATCGGGTGAGAATAAAATTTAATTTAACGCACCTTTATATGCACACAGCTCACCCAAAGACAGCACTAGTGAAGGTTCTTCAGAGGACGAGCAAGGTTTGTGGAAACTAATGCGAATACTCCATGAACATTTTAACAGGTCAAAACTCAGGTTTCTCTTCATTTGCTGACACAAACATAGAGTCCCATCCTGAGGCAGTTGCCGACGTGTGGCATTATCTCCACCTCATAATGGACATTTTTTTTTCAGACGGCGGGTCATAGTAGCGCACTTATAACAAAAAGTTTAGGGAAGGTGTGTCAGGTTAGCAGATGACCCCTTTTGACTGCATAGATGTCCAGATCTTGTTAAAAAATGGTTTAACCCGGGGTGAACACATCCCCTCAGGTCAGCAGCACAATGTAACCGGCACAGGGGAGGCAAAGTACTCCCCAGAACACGAGAGACAGTTGTTTCACCTACAATAACGGGGTGTGCACCCATGGGGCAAACTGTTGCTATAGACATGACTGCTCTCAATGTTGTGGTCCCCACTCAGTGAAGGGTGGTTTCATTCCACCACCAGCTCTAGTAAGGGATGCAGAGGCCCCCCTGCTACTTCTTAAAGCCCGCTCCCCTTTTCGTGTAGAAGAGCTGAATAGTTGGTTTAGGCTTCCTTCAAATGCGGAATTAGTTTCTTTTCTATTGGATGGCTTTCAGTTTGGTTTCAAACTTATGGGTACTAGTTAAGGCTTCCACTTCCATTTCATGTCAATCATTTGAGACAGCTCTTAATATATTGCAATAATTTGGGCAGAGTGCATTGCTTGCTAAATTAGACATAGAATTCGTTTCCTTCCCCTGCATCCGGAGACTTTATGATTCATGGGGTTTCCGCTGCCTGACGGGTATTACGTGGACATTTGTCTCCCCATGGGTTATTCAGTATCGTGTGCATTTTTTTTGAGAATTTCAGCTCCTACCTGCACTGGTGAATCCAGGCAGGAACGGGTCATGGAGGTATAGCTCATTACCTCGATGACTTCTTGTTCATAGGCCTGGGTGATTCTTCAATATGTCAAGACGTACTTAAGTCAGCTCAAGATCATTTTGCTGTCCTGGGTTTCCCGATAGAATGGAATAAGATTGAAGGACATACGACCTGTCTCTTTTTCTTAGGCATCTAAATAGATTCCGTTGCCGGCTACTGTCGCCTACCCGTTAATAAGATAGATAGAGTTCGCACCTTGAAAAACTCTGCTCTATCCCTCCGCAAGCACCCACTCTGTCGGATACAGGCCATGTTGGGTTCATTCAATTTTGTGTGTAATACCCATGGGTTGAGTGTTCTGCAGGAAACTTCAGTTGGCCACCGCGGGTTAAACATGTCCGCACAGCAGGGTACAACTATCAGGTGAGATTAAAGGAGATTTAACAGTATAAATTCTGCAGGGAAAGTGTGATGATTATCAATATACATTATTATTAATCCATTATTATTTTTATATTGCTGGGTTTTATCAATTGTGTTTCAATGTGGGGTGATCAATATCGACATTTATGATCTAGCAGCTATAATGATGTATTTATATATTTATATGATTGCAATTTTTCTTTTTTAGCATCATTGTAGGTAATATACTTTTTCAAAAAGGCTGACCAATTTAGAACAACCAGTGTTTTCACAAAAATATTCCATATGATAATGTTGAACAATTTTACAACAGAGCTAAAGAAAAGTCTGCTAACCAGAGTTATGTGAAAGCTTCTGTTACTGTTGCTTTTATAATGAACCATGATCCTTTGCTAGAACTATATTCAATATTTTAATAACAGTTAATTTTTTTGTGTGCCTGTTATTTTAAGAATAGTTTTATCAGTAATAACAAAATGTCTATAATAAAATGTTTCACAGCAATAATATATACCATGTAAAATGTTCACAATGATTACAATCCAGCTTTATTAGTTGGTGTTTTCCCTTCATAATTGTATAAACTATACATAAGTTGGTTGTAGGTTTTCATTTTCATTTATTGCATGTTTTCAATTACGTTGTAATAGCTGTAACATAACTTGATGCTTCAAAAACATATTGGTAAGTTAATTTGCTGCTAACTAAAATTGCTTTTACGGTCACGTGGCAGCGCTCTGATTTCCCTCCCTTGATTTAAGTTCCAGTAGCCCCCCCACATTCCAAACTTTCTTCAACGCCTTGGGGCTCTCATTTGATGATTATGATCTGATGGCCTCTGCTGTATCCCATCTGAGGTCTTTGAAACAGGTTAATCTGCCTGCTGAAGTGTATTGTATTGCGTTCCTCCGCTGGTCAACTGAAAGTAAAAGGAATGACCCTGCCCTCCGAAGTCAGTTTCGTCTTGGTTTGTCCAATCAGATTAAGGACTCACTATATCCTTCATCTGCCACGTTTGAAAATCGTATGCAGCTTACCATTAAAATAGAATACAAAACTTAAAAATAGATTTATTAGTTGAATAAATAATAATCTTATCAATATAAATTGAGTTAGAGTCGGCAGCAGTCTCTAAGTCCTGCAGGGGCTGCAGCCCTTTAAATCCCTGCTCGTGATACCAATTGCTTATCAGTAGCTCATAAAAGTCTTAGGGCTAGATTTACTAAACTGCGGGTTTGGAAAAGTGGAGATGTTGCCTATAGCAACCAATCAGGTTCTAGCTTTCATTTATTTAGTGCATTCTACAAAATGACAGATAGAATCTGATTGGTTGCTATAGGCAACATCTCCACTTTTTTAAACCTGCAGTTTAGTAAATATACCCCTTAGTGTCTCACATAGAAAAACATCAGAATTAATTACCTCAAACTCTCTATATTTAGCGCTTCACTATCAGTAGCTGCTAGGATGAATCCCAAATAGCAACTGTACACTAGTTGTAAAAATTAACTGACTCAGATCAATAAGTTGGGTTTGGGAATCAATCCAGCGCCACCAATTTCTCATAGATAAAAACAGAAAAAACTTAACACAACTGAGTAAAACGGAGATCCTTCACAGTCCCTCACAAAGAAATATGAAAAAGAAAGAGAAAAATAACATAGAGCAACATTGCAGATTATATTAAACATCAATTAATACTATAATGTATCTGATTATTTCAATTTGATGAAGGTCTTTAATTCTGCTTATATTCCACGTGATGTTCACCACTAACTTTCTCCCTCTGTGAGTGAAAACTTGTATTTAACCGTCTGTTCAGGTGTCTTTACAAATCGCCAATCAGCGTGTCCTTTCCCCATGCGTATCTAAATGATTCTATCAATATTATTCTCATCACGATCAATCCGTGGAAACGAGTAGTGTATCTCCATATGTTTTCATAGCCAAAATAGAAAAAATATAGATAATCTAGTGCAATATGTTTTAACCATCCATTGCCATTTATTAGATTCTTTACATAAAAACAACTAAAAGAAATTCACAAAATCTTAGGGATTATAGGTACTCATACTGGAAATCGAGGAAAACTCGCATGTTTAACATTGATGTAATACCCGGGTTATCATGCAGCGAATCACCTCTACAAATGTTGATATCCACGAAAAAGTAATCAGTCAACCCAAAGTACATATTCCTTTATCTTCCAGCTGTCTCTCAATTTCTTTACAATAAGCATTTTTGTCCATCAACATCACACTTCCTCCCTTACCTGCGGGCTTTATGATAACATTTTTATCCTTTTGGAGGGATTTTAATGCCAATCTCTCTTTAAATGTTAAATTGTGCACAGCAATATTTCCTCTTTTCTTAACCAGTCTTTTAATACCATCTGTCACTAGTCTATTGAATGTATCAATAAAAGCCCCTTTAACATGTGTGGGAAAAAAGTTGATTTCTTTTCTTGAAATTATTATCTTTTACAACTGTGTTTATTGATACCTAACCATAAGTTTCTTCTAATTTCATTGCAAATAATTTTTTGAGAGTAAGCTTTCTCAAATATTTTTGAATATCTAAAGATACCAAAAGTATTCGGAATTGACGTGGGGCAAAATTTCAAGCCTTTTGCTAGCAACGACATTTCATCGCTATCAAGAGGCCTGGAGCTCAAATTGAAATTGGTATTTTGAGAAGTATCTTCACTATTTTTCTGCTCTATTTTTGTTCTTTCTATAGATACATTAAGAGATCTTTCAATAGTCTGGTTTTTTTTATTTAAATTTTTGCTTTAAACTTTTTTCATTTCACACCATTATTCCCTCCTCGTTTCCCTCTCTTCCTATAAAACATACAATCTTGAAAACCGCTCATATTGAATACTTTAGCTGGTAATAGGCATTCCTTAATCCATCCGTATAGAGAAATATATCTCCACATAAAAACATTAAAACTATAAAGGGAAATAATCTAGTGCAATAGGTTTTTGATATTAAAAATAAAACACAAATTTATTCAGTTCTTTAAAAGTAACAACATAAAAAAAGAACAGGGGGTTCTAAATACTCATACCAAAGTGTGGTAGAATGTTCACATGTAAATAATGAGAGTATATCCAAGCCGTACGACTGCGGATCTTCTCAACCTCCTTTGGAAAAGAGTCTCAATTTACCCCTGATACCTCACCATAATTTTCTTCTAATTGTATTGCAAATAATTATTTAAGAGTAAGCTTTCTCAAATGCTTTTGAATATCTAAAAAGATACCGAAAGTATCCGGTGTTGACTGGTGAAAAATTTCAAGCCCTTTTGATAGCAATTTCTTCGCTATCAAGAGGCCTGGAGCTCAAATTGAACATATTGGTATTTTGAGAAGTATCTCCACTATTTTTCTTCTCTGTTTTTGTTCTTTCAATAGATATATTGAGAGATTTTTCAATAGTTTTTTTTTTTTATTTTAATTTTTGTTTTAAACTTTTTTTAGTTTCACAGCTTTATTGATCTTGAAGAGATTAACATTGACAGAGTCGTTTAGATACGTGATTTCCAAGACTCGATTTTGTTAGTGTATTACCTATGGGGAAAAGACACACTGATTGGTGATGGTAAAGGCACCTGAACAGACGGTTGAATACAAACTTCCACTTACTGAGGGAGAAAGATAGTGGTGAACATCACGTGGAATGTAAGCAGAATTAAAAACCTTCATCATATCTTCAGCTGCTGGAGGGCTTAGAGACTGCTGCCGGCTCTAACTCAATTTTTGTTGATAAGATTATCATTTATTCAACTGATAGATCTATTTTTAAGCTTTTTATTCTGTGCAGGAGGATGCCCCTGCTTTTTTTTGAAAATCTGATCACATTTATTTTTAATATGAGATATTTGTGCATTTGATGAAGTTGGTCTTTATCTGTTTATATTACTTAATATGTTGTGTAGTGTGTTCTATAAAATGGTTTTTTGAACCTTTTTAAAATACTATTGTAATTTTTCTGCCCTCTTTGCTTTTGATTGAATATAATGGAATATAGAGCTCTGTGTATATTTTTGTAGGGGATAGGTAGGCAATCCCTTATGTCTCACCCACCACTTCCGGTTTGTGCACATCCGGTTTTGGACATTCGGTCAGGCGTGCGTTCCACAATTGGCACGCACGCTGTCGCGACATTTGGTGCAGCAGACTACTACCACTCTATAGACTTTCCACATTGGGTGCTTTACCATTTACCGCTAGGACTACCCGCTCACCATCAATATCTTACATTGGTTGAATTGGACAATCTCCGGAACAGCCACCCTACCCGGGACTGCCTTCAAGCGCAAGTATCCCACCACAATATCTTTGGATATATAGTCTTAACACGCTGGACATTTCTTTATCCATAAGGACTGCCGTCTTTTTGATCCTACTTTTGGATCAATTCTATTTATCTGCACTTAGTGTAAAAACTGCACCACATCATTGCCTTAACACGCTGGACATTTCTGTATCTCTGAGGACTGCTATCTTTTTGATCCTGATTTGTATCATTTCATTTTATCTGTAATTAGTGCCATACCGCACCACATCATTGATCACGGTTTTTGAATTGCCAATTGGTATTGATTACTTATCATGTTACATGCCTATTGTACTAATATTTTTATATGCTAATGTTGTTAATCTATGATTTTATCATCAGTTGATAAAGATTACCTCCCTTATCCATTAGAACATTTTCATTATTTAGGTTTAAGAGCAGAATATTTTTTATTTATCTATATATGTTTCCAGGTTGGATTTCACTGTTATTCCGCTGCTGAACCTATCTTATTCCGTAGTGCGCTATCCTCTCTACAACTCTACAATTAATCCCTTATTTCTAGAGCAGCCTTTTTTCTGTTCGGAAGATAATACCAAAAATTGTATTATTTTTTAATTTATTATTACCTTTTTGATTATTATTTTTGAGTAATAATAGTGTCCATTCTGCACCTGAGTGATCTTTTTTTTTTGCTGTTTCACCATTAAAATAGGTAGGGAAGAAAGGCTGACAAGGAATCACCCTCTTGCTATGCACTTTCTTCTTCTTTTTCCGATCCTGTGAACATCGTCGAACTGATGCAACTTGAGGCTTGCCGTCTCTCTCCTGAGGAAATGTTCAGAATACGTTGTCTTGGCCTTTGCATGTACTGTGTCAATCAAGGCCATCTGCTTGGCTCCTGCCCAATTAAGGTGGGAAAAGATCAGGCCTAGTGGATAAGGGAGAGGTCCATCTAGGTCTGCTAATTGTCTATTCAAAAAATTCTCTTTTGGTTCCTGCTCAGATTTCCTTCAACTCCTACATTGCGGCATTCTCTGCCTTCCTGGATAGCGGTGCAGCTTAAAATTCCTGGATATCAAGTTTGTTAAGACCATAGGTATCCCATCTGTGAAAATAGCATTGGCAATCATAGTCTGTGGCATGGACTGGAATCCTTTCTTCCAGGACACCGCCACTCCAAATCATGGTAGGAACCCTTCATTCTGAGACACTCTCTTTGGATCTGATCATCTGTCCTCCCGTTCTGCTTATCCTGGATCATCCGTGGCTTCATCTTCATAATCCTCTCACCGTCTGGAGCAAGGGAGAGATAATCCGCTGAAGCCTATCCTGCTCATCTTCTTGCCTGACCTACACCTCTGGGTCCTGCAACCAAAGTCTGAGCAACTTTCTCAAAATTGTCATGAGTTCCCAGACGTCTTTTCCAAAAGGGCAGTAGATATGTTGCCTCCTCATCATGATTACTATTGTACCATAGACCTTATTTCAGGATCCAAGTTGCCCAAGGGAGGAATGTATGCCCTGTCTGTTACCATAATTAAAGCTATGGAAAGCTATATTGAGGATCTGAAAAGTGACTTCATTAGGCCTTCTAAATCTCCAGGGGGACTGATTTCTTTTTAGTCACTAAGAAATATGGGAGACTGCGGCCATGCATACATTTCACAAATTTACTGTTAACAATGCTTAGCCGCTCTTTCTCACCTTAGTCCTCTTTGATCAACTAAAACATATAACCTTATCTGCATTAAAGATGCCATCGAGTGGAAGACAGATTTTAACACCCAGTCCGACCATTAGAACATCTGGTTATGTCATTTGGGTATGCAATAGGCTTGCTGTCTTCCAAGACCTGGGGACTTCTTGGGCAAATTCGTTGTGGTGTAGTACATAGATAACATTTCATTCCCATTTTAATGCATGGGAATGTTGGGCATTATCCTGGGAACCCACATGAGCATAGGGGCTCCATAGGCTGGCCAACTTTTCAATATATTCAGAACCTTCATATCCACTTTATTAAAACATTTAGGTGGAGCAATAACCTCAGTATGAGCTATTATCTGTTCATATGATCTTGCTGTTGCGAATACATATCTTGACCTCGACGAAAGCAACATACACATACAAACTGTATGAGTGGTTGTGTAGGTTAGGCCCCAGTGCACTACTATGCCCGTGGCATATAATTCTGCTAAGATGGCCCTGCACATCAGAGATGTTTTCTTTAATCTCCACAAGCATCATCTGTTTGCTAAGCTAGAGAAGTGTGAGTTTGAGGTCCTTAAAGTTACTGTCCTTGGGTATGTCAATTCGCCCAGAGATTTCTCTGTGGATCCAAATAAAGTTCAAGTCATCCTGGGCTGGGTGCTTCCTACAAATGTGAAGACCTTTCAAAGATTCTTGGGCTTTGCAAATTATTATAGCATGTTCATCCGATCATTTTCTACCCTGGTGGCTCCAATTACTGCCTTAACTCATAAAGGGTGTCAGGATCTGCCTGCAGCCCTCTGCATTGCATGCTACTTTGCATTGGCAGCTCCTGCCTCCAGGACTATAGGACTTTATAATTGTGTTCATAGAATATATTCTGACAGTACCTCTGTTCACCGGAGGTGTTGCTATTGTGCTATATTCCTTTGCTATTACTAAGGGTTAACCTGTGTCACTAATTATCTCTTTGTAACGGATTAGCTGGATTCAGTACTATTCTTGATTAGCGCTGGCTTACCTGAGCTGCGGAGTCTAACGAACTCCCCGGTGTTCACCAAGAACTGCCGCAAGACGAGATGGACTTAGCTGCCGGGAGATGCAGGTCGCGGTCCTCAGGCTTGCCTCAAGAAGTAGTGTAGCGGATGGAGTAGCAGGGAAATGCAGCGTAAAGGGAATCCGGGTTCGGTACACAGGCTGGTGGCAGCAGTAGAAATGGAGGCAAAGAAGCGTCAGACAATCCGGATCGGGGTCACAGGCAATCAGAATGGTCAGCAAGCCGGGTTGGTACACAGGTATGGCAGAGAAAGCGAACTAGAGAGAGGAACGTCAACAATCCGGGTCAGGCTCACAGGCAAACGGGATATTGGACAAGCCTGGCCAGTAAACAAGTCCAGGAGATACAGAAAGGTCAGCAAGCAGAGACTGGTACACAGGAGGACTTTTCACAAGAGACAGGCACTAGGAGATAACAGGGGAACAGGAGCCAGGAACAGGTTAGTTGCTCTGACACTTACCATGTGTCAGAGCGAGTCTTATATAGGCAGCCCTATTTAAATTCCCCGCCCAGGGTTTAGTGGTCATGTGACCGTCGAACCTGGAAGTGCGGCTTCTGGGTCCGACGGAGCGACAGGGGTACGAGGAAAGGTAAGTTTCGTTACAGTACCCCCTACCCTAAAGGTGGACTCCGGACACCTTCAAGGGTTTAAAGCAGTGGTTCCCAAATTTTTGCAGTTTGCGGCACCCTTAGAGTCTCCAAATTTTTTCAAGGCACCCCTCCAAAATAATTATTGAGCAGTCCTGTTTTAGTAGTTGTAATAAGTATTTAGGTCAGGACAGAAATACTTATTTGGTTGTATGCAAAAATGCCCCCTCTGCATCCAAACACTCTGCCCTCAGGCACTCTGCCCCCTCTGCATCCAGACACACTGCCCTCTCTCACACTGCCCCCTCTGCCCTCTGTCACCCCTCCTCTGCCCTCTCACATGCTGTCCCTTCCTCTGCCCTCTCTCACACTGTGTCCCCCTCCACTGCCCCTCTCACGCTGTGTCCCCCTCCACTGCCCCTCTCACGCTGTGTCCCCCTCCACTGCCCCTCTCACGCTGTGTCCACCTCCACTGCCCCTCTCACGCTGTGTCCCCCTCCACTGCCCCTCTCATGCTGTGTCCCCCTCCACTGCCCCTCTCACGCTGTGTCCCCCTCCACTGCCCCGCTGTCCCCATCCCCTGCTCTCTGTCCCCCTCCTCTGCCCCACTGTCACCATCCTCTGCTCTCTGTCCCCCTCCTCTGCCCTGCTGTCACCATCTCTGCTCTCTGTCCCCCTAATCTGCCCCGCTGTCACCATCCTCTGCTCTCTGTCCCCCTCCTCTGCCCCGCTGTCACCATCCTCTGCTCTCTGTCCCCCTCCTCTGCCCTGCTGTCACCTCTGCTCTCTGTCCCCATCCTCTGCCCCGCTGTCCCCATCCTCTGCTCTCTGTCCCCATCCTCTGCCCCGCTGTCCCCATCCTCTGCCCCGCTGTCCCCATCCTCTGCTCTCTGTCCCCCTCCTCTGCTCTCTGTCCCCCTTCCTCTGCTCTCTGTCCCCATCCTCTGCTCTCTGTCCCCATCCTCTGCCCCGCTGTCCCCATCCTCTGCCCCGCTGTCCCCATCCTCTGCTCCGCTGTCACCCTCCTCTGCTATCTGTCCCCCTCCTCTGCTCTCTGTCTCCCTCATCTGCTCTCTGTCCCCCTTCCTCTGCCCCGCTGTCACCCTCCTCTGCTCTCTGTCCCCATCCTCTGCTCTCTGTCCCCCTCCTCTGCTCTCTGTCCCCCTTCCTCTGCTCTCTGTCCCCATCCTCTGCTCTCTGTCCCCATCCTCTGCCCCGCTGTCCCCATCCTCTGCCCCGCTGTCCTCATCCTCTGCCCCGCTGTCACCCTCCTCTGCTCTCTGTCCCCCTCCTCTGCTCTCTGTCCCCCTCCTCTGCTCTCTGTCCCCCTTCCTCTGCCCCGCTGTCACCCTCCTCTGCTCTCTGTCCCCATCCTCTGCTCTCTGTCCCCCTCCTCTGCTCTCTGTCCCCCTTCCTCTTCCCCGCTGTCAACCTCCTCTGCTCTCTGTCCCCCTTCCTCTGCCCCGCTGTCACCCTCCTCTGCTCTCTGTCCCCATCCTCTGCTCTCTGTCCCCATCCTCTGCCCCGCTGTCCCAATCCTCTGCCCCGCTGTCCCCATCCTCTGCCCTGCTGTCCCCATCCTCTGCTCTCTGTCCCCATCCTCTGCTCTCTGTCTCCCTTCCTCTGCCCTGCTGTCACCCTCCTCTGCTCTTTGTCCCCATCCTCTGCTCTCTGTCCCCCTCCTCTGCTCTCTGTCCCCCTCCTTTGCTCTCTGTCCCCCTTCCTCTGCCCCACTGTCACCCTCCTCTGCTCTCTGTCCTCATCCTCTGCTCTCTGTCCCCATCCTCTGCTCTCTGTCCCCATCCTCTGCCCTCTGTCCCCATCCTCTGCTCTCTGTCCCCCTTCCTCTGCCCAGCTGTCACCCTCCTCTGCTCTCTGTCCCCCTACTCTGCTCTCTGTCACGATCCCTCCCACTCTGCCCCGCGCCAGGCGCCAGCCATAAAAAAGAATAACACAGAAACTTACCCAATCCGTCGGGCGCCGGAACCCAGCAGCCTCCTCTCTCCTGCAGCAGCTTGTTACTGACGTCGATATTCAGTGACAGCTGCGGGAGAGAGGAGGCTGCTGGGTCCTGGCGCCCGACGGATTGGGTAAGTTTCTGTGGGGTTTTTTTTATGGCTGGCCCGCGGCACCCCAGTGACAGCGTCACGGCATCCCTGGGAGCCGCGGCGCACAGTTTGGGAACTGCCGGTTTAAAGGGAAATTTCTTATAAAACAGTTTGAGTATACGGGGGGCATGAAGGTCAACCGTTCTTACCTAGGAGCTTTCCTCAGGACTATATCCTTTCCAGTCCACTAGGAATTGTAGGGGACCTCTGATTTTACGGTCCAGAATTTTTTCCTCATAATCACCCTGATTCTGAACAAGAACAGTAGGAGGAGCCCTCGGAGGGGTTTTAAAACTTGTTAGTAACCACTGGTTTCAGCAAGGAAACATGCAAAATGTCTGGAATCCGTAGAGAACGTGGCAAGCTTAATCTGAAGGCTACTGGATTGATGATCTCAGAGATGCCAAAAGGTCCAATGAACCTGCAAGCAAATTTCTTGCTGGGAACTCTTAAACAAATATTTTGTGTTGATAATCATACTTTGTCACCGATGGTCAGGTTAGGGCCAGCTCTTCTCTTTTGATAGGTAGGCTTTTTTAGAGGAAATGACGGCCTTTTCGAGGTTTAATTTGGTTTGTTCCCAGATGTACAAGAAGTTGCGAAACAATAAATCCACTGCCGGGTCTTCGAAAGAAGAAATTTGGGAAAAGGTGAGTTATCTGTTACGAGCCGCGGCGGTAAGCCGCATCCTGGCGTGAGGTAGCAGCCGGGCACGTGCATTAGCCGGAGCTCTCGCTGCCGATACCGGAACAAGGCAACAAGGACTTAATGGACTCAAACCAACAATCGTAAGTCTATCCATTACAATATATCGAATGATGGAAACAGTACATTGGACTGATTAATAATGGATAGTGAAAATATGGTTTTATAAAGACAATAACATTTTATGATCAGTAATGTTTTAACTGTAGCAACGTGCACTAGAGATCTCAATCAGGTCATAGCAGAATATAGTTTACATACATATTCTGGCCAGAGATATACAAGTGTGCATATCATATTAATAAACAACTAATTTACCTGATATGTAATAGCTCTTCTTCTTCTTTTTTCTAAGTGGTGGAGCACCGGGAAAAACTTTGCATACTTTATATTATCTATAAATGTGAGAGAGAGCATTTAGACCCCTCAGGGCAGCAGCCCACTCCAATAAGAAAAAACCTGAACAAATTGACAGCGCTTGGGATTTTTATCTATCTGGGCACGTGCATTAGTTTCAATGCACTGTTATATTTGTAGAGGTTGTAGGGACATCCTCCATCTCCAGGGGGAGCTCTCGCATGATTATATTGTCATTCATAAATGTTCCTGGTTGTAATATGACCTATGCTAGTTCACAGCTAGTAATTAATCAGCAGCCTCCTGAGGGTGATTATCAGCCCTGTCCTCCTCCTTTCTGATTTGCCCATCATAGTATTTAAGGCAGTGAGGACTGGGCCTCATTGCCGGTTATAGTTCCTGCTCCAGTGCTGTAGCCTGCTCCCTCTCTGTACCTGCTTATCCTTGATCCTGTTTACCGTTGCCGACCCTTGCTTGAATATTTGACTACGCTTGACTGCCTGTGCCCCTTGATTTATTGCCTGGACTCTGACGCTGACATTTTGCCTGTGACCTCTGACCTCGGCTAGTCTTCTGGATACTCTGTTTTCTACCATCCCTCGTCCCTTGTCCCTCGTCCCTCGTCCCTTGCTTGGACTTCACTCTGCTGGTTACTCCTATACTCTATCGCTGGGTTCTCCCCAGTCAGTGCACAACTCACGACCCTCTGTTGTCTGCGGCCAAGTCTGTCCTCACCACTAGGGTCTCCAGCAAACACCAGACTTCAGAGCAGATTCCGGGTGTTGATGTACTGGCTGGAGGGGTTCCTAACATAATCAAGGTTGACAACCATAGAGAACAAAAAAGGAGAATTGCAAATGGCCTCATGAAAATGGCTGTTGTGGGCAAACTCAGCCCATGGAAGGAGATCCACCCAGTTGTATTTATTGGCTGAAACAAATATTCTTAAGAATTTCTCCAATTCCTGGTTTGTTCTCTCTGTGAGGCCATTAGACTGGGGGTGATATGCGGAGGAAAAATCAAGCTTGATTCCAGATTTGTGACAAATGGATCTTCAAAACTTGGATATAAACTGGGATCCTCAATCGGAGACAATATGATGAGGACAACCATGAAGGCGAAATATTTTCTTAATAAAAATATCAGCTAAGGAGGAGGAAGATGGAAGACCTTTCAGAGGAATAAAGTGGGCAGTTTTTGAAAAGCGATTTGTGACGACTAGGACCACAGTACAAGACTTGGAGGGAGGCAGGTCCGTGATGAAGTCCATGGAGATTTGTGACCAATGGTATTCAGGAACTGGTAATAGAATTAAATGACCATAAGGCCTCCTCCTAGGCGTCTTGTGTTGGGCACATTCAGAACAAGAGGACACAAATCTTCTTACTTCCTCCAGTAGGGAAGGCCACCAGTAGTTGCGAGATAACAAATCCTAAGTCTTGCGAATGCCAGCGTGACCTGAGAAGATGGAACGATGAGCCCATCTTAATAGTTTGATACGGAGGGGAGCAGAAATAAAAGTCTTGTCTGTGGGGACAACCTCTCTTGATATGTGTTACTGCCAAAATTCGGCTAGGGTCCAGAATATATTTATTCTCCTCCAAGGGTTCCGAGTCACCACAATCAAATAAGCGAGATAGAGCATCTGCCTTGATATTTTTAGATCCAGAGTGGAAGGAGATGTTGAAATCAAAGCAGGAGAAGAATAAGGACCATAACCCAGAGGGCATGACCAAGTATTCAAAGTGACCATCCCGGGTATTAAAGGCTGTCTTCCACTCATCCCTTTCCTTAATGCATACCAAATTGTAAGCTCCTCTGAGGTCCAGTTTAGAGAATATGGTGGCCCCCTTTATACAGTCAAATAATTCCGAGATTAGTGGTAACGGGTACCGATTCTTTATGGTGATGGCATTCAGGCCTCGATAGTCAATACAAGGGCGGAGGACCTGTCTTTCTTTTTTTCAAAGAAGAAGCCTGCCCCAGAATTTCCGAATTAAGCCTTTTCTTAGATTATCTTGAACATAGTCCTCCATGGCCTTGAATTCAGGAACGGAGAGAGGATACACACGGCCTCGAGGCACTGGTTTGCCAGGAATGAGGTCTATACTACAGTCCCAAATTCTATGCGGGGGAAGGTTTGTGGCTTTCTGTTCACAAAAGACATCAGAAAAGGTTTGGTAGGGCTCAGGTAGAAGTGCCAAGGGGAATTTCTTGTGGCTTTTGGGACTTCCCTTGGGAACCACCTTTAGAAGACAATAAGTAAGACAACGTTGCCCCCAAGATAAAATATGACCGGACTGCCAGTTTAGGGTAGGGGATAGATTGGTAGATCTCTGGATTACGAGGAAGGAGATACTTTTCTGATGGAGTGCTCCAATTTGGAGATAGAGAGGAGTGGTATGTACCAGAATGGATCCCTCAGGAATTCTTCCCCCATCGATGGGCAGAAGGGAGATAGGTTGTTCCAAAGTTTGCATGGGAATGGAGAATTGCTTTACCGAAGCAACTGAAATGAAAATTTCCTGCGGCTCCGGAGTCAAGGAGTGCAGACTGAGAGAAGGTATATCGTCCTGACTGTAAAGAAATGGGAATGGTAAGGCAATCATTGCTACAAAGAACTGAGGATGACTGAGTAAGGAGGCCCAACGACACAGCTCCTGAACACGTTAGGCCCTGTCGTCTCCCGGACGTTTGGGACAGAAATTCAGAAGATGGCCGCTCTCTACACAATGCAGACGCAACTTTTTCGGAATCTCCTCTCTCTCTCTTTGGCCCGACAGGCGGGTCCTCCCCAATTGCATCGGGAGGAAAAACAGGTGTTTGGAAGTTAGGAGCCAAGCAAATCATACTGCCTCTCAGAATTACGCTCTTTGAAACGTAGATCAATCTTAATGCAGAGGGAGATGAGATCGTCCAGAGACGTAGGGAGTTCTTGAGATACCAGCTCGTCCTTACTACAATCCGAAAGGCCCTGCCAGAAGGTAGCCACGAGAGCCTTGTCATTCCAGTGGAGTTCAGAGGCCATAGTTCTGAAGTGGACCGCATGCTGCCCCACAGACTGGTTTCCTTGGCGAAGACGCAGTAAGCTGGTGGCGGCATTCGACACCCTTCCTGGCTCATCAAAGATCTTCTTAAAGGTAGCTAAGAAGGTGGTAAAATTATGCAGAATGGGATCATTCCTCTCCCATAAAGGGGAAGCCCAGGCTAAGGCTTGACCAGACAGCAGTGATATCACATATGCCACCTTAGGTTTTTCGGAACGAAAATTCCCGGGCAGAAGCTCAAATTGAATTGAGCATTGGTTCAAGAATCCTCTGCAAAATTTAGGGTCTCCATCGAATTTAGGTGGATTTGGTATCCACAATTGAGAGGAAGAAGCTGCAGGCGGGGGGTCGGGGGCCGCAACCACCAGTGCAGGAGGTCTGGTAGCCACCAAGGTGTTCTGAATGGTGTCCAACCGGGTAGATAAACTCTGGAGAAATTTTAGAAGTTGCTCTTGATTAGCCTCTTGCTTCGCTATTCTCGGCGCTAAATGCTCCAGTAGTTATCTTGCCGCTGAATCCATGGTCAGAGGAAACTGTAATGGATTAGCTGGATTTAGTAATATTCTTCATTAATGCTGGCTTACCTGAGGAGCGGAGTCTAACGAACTCCCCGGTGTTCACCAAGAACTGCCGCAAGACGAGATGGACTTAGCTGCCGGGAGACGCAGGTCGCAGTCCTCAGGCTTGCCTCAAGAAGTAGTGTAACGGATGGAGTAGCAGGGGAATGCAGCATGAAGGTAATCCGGGTTCGGTACACAGGCTGGCGGCAGCAGTACAAATGGAGGCAAAGAAGCATCAGACAATCCGGATCGGGGGTCACAGGCAATCAGAATGGTCAGCAAGCCAGGTTGGTATACAGGTATGGCAGAGAAAGCGAAGTAGAGAGAGGAACGTCAACAATCCGGGTCAGGCTCACAATCAAACAGGATATTGGACAAGCCTGGCCAGTACACAAGCGCAGGAGATACAGAAAGGTCAACAATCCGGGTCTGATGGAGTGGCGGGGGAACGAGGAAAAGTAAGTTTTGCTACACTCTTGCACCTGGGTGTTCTCTAATTAAACCTGCCTCTCTGCCTCTCCTGTACTGGTCATTATTATTTTGTTGCCTTCCCATTTGGATTGTCTCCTGGTTCTCCTGTGCTCTTGGACTATACATCACTACTCCAGATCCCTCTTCATCTAACCATTCCTCCTGCATCTGCAATATTCCTTGCAACCAATATCCAGTCATCTCATATATTCCTGTGCAGTTTCAGCATTGTTTGGTTTCTCCTATTTATCTGCATTTTGATCAATAAACACCTATATTCTTTATCACATCCTGGGATCCATAGCTTTTACTTACTTGAGGTGTGACAAAGGGACTGACACCTCTGACTGGACACCTGAAGATTTGCCTCCTTCAGAGCCTTGAAACAGTGGTTAGTCTCCATTGCAGTCCTTTGTCATCAGAACCATGACTTACCTTTCGTGGTCGACAATGATGACTCTGATGTTGGCGCAAGTGCTATCCTCTCCCAGGACTCCCACGATCATAGGCTGCACCCTTGCTTTTTTCTCTCTTACAAATTTGGAAAAATAGAATGCAACTGACTTGTTCCTGGACCCTGCTTACTTGCTAATTGCCCTGACCTTTTGGCTCTGTCTACTAGACTACCTCATTTGCTGGCAGCCCTGAACTTACTTTAAGTGTGTTTTGTGACCTTTGTGCTTGCTACTGGCCCACAACCTTTGGCCTGACCCCGGTTATCCGTGCGCTGAGTCATCTAAATCCCAGCCTCCTACCTCAGTGCTACCGGTTCCTAATTATGAGCTTTTATTACATTTTAAGTTAAGTCTGAATACCTGTGAGTACATCTAACTACATCTAACTCTACGGGAAAGGAGGCTGTTCTAGCTGGAGACCTCTACCGCTAGTTCTAAAAGCTTATGATAGGTTCTAGTAAGCCCCACATTTGTGAATGATAAATATTCTCTGTAAAGAACTGTGTGAGATGTTGGTGTTATATAAATAAAGCGATAATCATCATCATCACCATTTATTTATATAGCGCCACTGATTCCGCAGTGCTGTACAGAGAACTCATTCACATCAGTTCCTGCCCCATTGGAGCTTGGAGTCTAAATTCCCTAACACACATACGTACTCAGACAGACAGACAGATAGAGACTAGGGTCAATTTTGATAGCAGCCAATTAACCTACTAGTATGTTTTTGGAGTGTGGGAGGAAACCGGAGCACCTGGAAGAAACCCACGCAAACACGGGGAGAACATACAAACTCCACACAGATGTGAGGCAGAAGTGCTAACCACTAAGCCACTGTGCTGCCCGATAATAATATTTCTATTTTCACTTTTGTTAGCCCTTCCTAAAATATCACTGATTTTTCAAGGGCATCAAGGGCTATCTACAAACATTGGATTTATATTTATATAAGTAAATGCAAATTATGTGACCAAGGTATATGGCATTCACTGACAAAAAAGTTTGTGATGGCATTGATATGTTTAAGAAAGGGTTAGACACATGTTTATTGGAAATAGGTACCTGGGGTTATGACCGTTAATTAAAATGAAGGATAGCAATGGATCCAGGGAGAAATAGGACTGCAATATTGGGTCAGGAGGGATTTTTTCCTGATTGAAACAGATTGGCATCATCTGTATCAATTTCAAATATCAGAGAGGGAATGCAGGAGATCCAAAATAGGTTGAACTTGATGGACTGGTGTCCAACCTCATCAACTATGTAAATATGTAGCTATGTATGGGAGAGCAATTTACTGAAAGGTCAGTATTAAAAATTCTGGTCAGGACTGTGAAAGACAATGTTACCTACAAATTCTGGGAAATTAACATTGTTACTTCCCCATATATAATTTTCTAATTAAATTCCTACATCAATACTAATGAGTTAAATGTTTTGAAGACTTTAAAAAAATAATAAAACTATCTGTGCACATTACAATCTCTAAAATCAAATCTAAATTTTGAATTTGCTTCTTTTATTTTTTAGTTAATTAATTGTAACACCTTATCAGTGTTTACATATCTAATTAGACAGAAGTCAAATTGATTATTGATCCTGTATCCTTATATTTTTATGGATTTGGTTTCTTTATATTTTATGTCATTGCTGCCTTCTCTACTACGTAACACAAAATTTCAATCCAGCTGACCAAACCAGACCAGATCAAAATATGTTTCCTATGAAGATTGCAACAATGCACCGTAATTGTCATTTTTAAAATTACTCATTTTAAATTGCATGCATTGATCCAACATTATCAGAGACTACAACCAACAAAACGAGCGATTTTAGCGACCACATTAGATCATTATTGGTCAATTGTTGCCAGCACATTAAATACTATGAAGGCAATATGATAAAAAAACATTCTGGTTGATTTGAATAGTGTGTTTAGTAGCTTAAGAGAAAGCTTTGCTGGGTGCTAGAGCTCTATCTCATGTACCTTTATTTATTGTGTCAGATTTAGTTCTTGTGTCATTTGCATTTCATTGGAATTTTTTTTCTCTGTTTTTGTTTAGCAACAGGTTATGTGGTATTTTTGTTTATCAGATGGGCTATGTTTTCAGGACTTTAATCATCACAGAGAGAGCAGACTCTATTTTTTTTAATAAAAAAAAAAGATTTTTTTTGTGAAGGGTCAATGAAGCTCTAAAAAACAATTCAAATAAACTAAGATGTTCTGTACTTAAACAGAAATTATATATACCATTTTAAATGTTTCAAGACCACAATATAAAAATGTATATGAGATGCTGAAACAGCATAGTGAGAGAGGATAGAGTAACACTGAACTTTCTATACGTGTGATGCATGCTGGGAGAGAGGAAAATAATCAAATATACTGAACTGAATCAAAGAAGATGGCACCTTAAGGGGGTAAAAATATTTTTTAGGTTTCGTTTTCATAAAAATATGGCATTATATTTTCCCTCATTTTGCTAAACACCATTTAAAAACTAATACAAACACACATTTTATTAGTAAACTCTGTGTGTTTGTGGTATCTTTTAAAAAATAGTATATTTAACATTTTCTAACATCTATAGTCATACTGAAGATGTATGGACATGTTTATAGTTCCAAAAATGCATAAAAGTTATTAAGTGTTAATGTAAATTCTAATATACATAGAAAAAATATAACGTTAATAAGGGAAACAAATTGTTTTCTCTAAAACTTCAATTTATTTATTTTTATTTTAGTAATCACATTTTTAGTTCTAGAAATATTTCATTATTTAAATAAAAAAAGCACACCTTAACATCTAACGAATATGTTTTAGATATAATAAAAGTTTGAATTTAAATTTTACTTATTTCTTTTTTATTTTTATTTTTTTTATCAATGTATAGCAACTATTTATTTCTATGGTATTTTAG
This sequence comes from Mixophyes fleayi, assembly GCF_038048845.1. Lineage (NCBI taxonomy): Eukaryota > Metazoa > Chordata > Amphibia > Anura > Limnodynastidae > Mixophyes > Mixophyes fleayi. The sequence continues at coordinate 105,982,624 of NC_134406.1, forward strand.
AGTAGACGGTACTAGGGGGTAACTAATCTTTTCATGCCGACTGGAAAATGGCGATTCTGAATAAACCTCAGGGAATAGATTGTGAACCATTTCAGTTCAACCAGCTCTCACGAGAAATACGTTTGCACAAATTTAGCCATGGTTTCAGAAAATATTAATAGGTTGTATATGTTCCTCTAAATTAGTTATGAAAAACTGCACTAACAAGACACTGAAGTTGGAGGATTGCAGCTTCAGCTAATATAATTAGATTGAATATGGCATATCATTACATTGGAAGTTCTAATTTCTCAGGGCAGTTCATAGTCATAAAAAAGAGTCTGAAATAATTTGATATGCAATCCAGCTGAGCCAAAGCTAACTAATCAAATGCCAATAAAGTAACTGTTTACTTTAGTTGAAACAATTTACTGCTAAATCGGATTATACTGCAGACTTTTCTTTTTGATTATTTGTATATATTTCCAATTGACATGTTGAATTTTTAAATACAAGAAATAATTTTTCCATATTTATTTAATCAGATAATATATAATAAATGATTTCATTTTAAAAAATGTGTATATTTGATTACAAGATTTGTTTACATGGAATTGTTTGAATATTTTTTAGCAAGATAGAGGGAAGAAAGAAGAGAAATAATTTGCCTTACACAAGTACTTAATATACAATAAGCTGCTGTGAAGACTGTGAGGTCTGTGAGCTCATATACTATGATCATTGTGACTAATAAAGATCACCCAGACAAACCATAACTTATTTCTCACACTAATAGGGGATGAGTTACTATACTTTTTATCCCTGGTTCCCTCATGACAGACTTTTATATTATGCAGTTGTTGACAGACAGACCCACTCTTATTTTGTTCAAGATAGTTCCTTAATATGTAGCAAAGTGTTTAATTAGTAAATTAGCATTTTTGTTTTTGCTAAGTCCACTGTGTGTGTGTATATGCAGACATGTAAATACAATAGATCTGCTACAATAATTAGCAAACCTTCTATCTTCATAGCTGATGGAAATCTGATCTCACACACCAAATTGTGATCAGGGCATTAGACATCTTGTCTCCACCCTTTATCAGACATTATGACACCTTCTATGTGGTCAATAGTGTAATTAGGATATAAAGTATGAGTTAGGATGGCTGAGAAAAAGTGGGTGCAGGGGAGCCGTGCGAGACGGCATTCCAGGCTGGGAGACACAGGATTGCTGCCACTGCTAACTCGCAATAGGACCACGTACCTTCACAATTCATTATCACCATAGACACCAGCAGTTGACAGTCTCAAACTGGAAACTAAACCCCACACAGAGTAACTACCAACCATGATTTTGCTAGCGAGAAATTTTGTGGCTGTATTTTGCTAACAATATTGCATTCTTATTATTCGTATATTGGTCCATGTGTATTTATGCCAATAAACCACATGTTTATATTAGTACCTAATTCTTTGCCTGAGAGATTTGTAGCCACATATGGAAACCCCAGACACATGTATTTACAATCATTAAATGGAGGGTTTTATGTTTTACTAAATTAGCTAAGGTAGAATTAGTTGGTCACTAAATGATTATTAGAAAATAGGTGACTAAACATTACATGGAATATATACCATATTTAGAAGAAAAAAAAGCTTATTGCTCTAGACATTTGTTTTTGTCAAGATTAATATAGCTCATATTTCTTGTTTAATATATTCAGTACATGCTGTAAATAAGTATATCAACCATTGTCTCAATTCTTTTAAAAAGAGAATGGTGCTTGTCTTTATGTAGAGAGATAATAGGAGGGATAACAGGCACAACATACTTGGGCCAAGGCCTACCTTGGGGCCCATAGCAGGATAGATTTATGTTGCTGCCCAGAGAAATACCCCTTACTACTATGGTCAGTAATGTATTATCCACGAATGTTGCCTGAAGTAGAAGGTGGATTATGTACCCAGTATTCAACAGACATAGCCCCATTCACCCTGTACAGAGCATGATTAAATAAAAGGCTGGGAAAATGCATAGAGACATAGCAGAGATTGAGACTTCCTATTTGTTGCCCACGCAGTCAAATCTTGGGCCTCAGCTCCCTCTTGAAGGGCCTTCTTAAGCCTGCACATATTTCCTGTGTCTGTCTTCTGGAATGATATATTCCACTACATGGGTAAGTATAGCCAAGATGGATCAAAATATAGGGACCATTAAAAAGACACCATGAATGTAGCATACCATTTTAAAGTCCATTATGACTTTATTTTATAGTATTTATAATAGACCCTTTGTTCATTAAGATTAATAATAATTATTTTAAACTTTTCTACATTTGTCAAGTGGGACACAACAAACTGCCACAGGCACATGAAAAGCTTCCATAAGAATGAATCAAGCAACAAATTGTTTACAAAAAAAGAAGAGGACTACAAAACAAATGAATAAAAACATAATGCACACAAGGGGAAATAGAACCAATGGATTACGATGATGGAAAAAGAATAACAATAAGGAACTTTTTATTGTATTCTCTATGCCAGGAAAGGAAAAGTATAATGTAGCAATGCACATTTACCAACATAGAATGTGGCTATCTCTGTGTTGTATTAGAGAATAACAGGTTTATAACGTTACAAAAACTAGGTGCAATTTAACTTTAATTACACACAATTTAAAAGCTCTAAAATAAAGTATTATGTTTTGCACACACTAAATTCAAAATCAATTGCTCAAAGGACGGTTAACACGCATCAACAAAGCCTGGAGAGCACTATCTGAAACTGGGAATTTAAATAAATTATAGATTCAATTGGAACTGTCCATATATCATTCTAGGCAAGCCTCACTTTCCTCTGCTTTACGACTTTCTAATGCTCTGATAAAAACCAAGCTAATGTGAAATGTTTTGTTTATACACAGTAGCACACTTTTTCAACACCCATGTGTATGAGGTTTTAAGATAAAACAAATTAGTAGCTAAAATTGATTATCTAAAATAGATATGTGTAGGCAAGAAGATTTCTATAACCAGATTCAAAATCCACACCTATTATTTGGCATTAAAATATCATGATGAGTTTTGTGTTGGATAACTCATATTGAAGCAACTTGTTTCAATGGGCTCTTAATCTTCACATGATAGTGATTATTACCATTGCAGTGTTGACCCTCTGTTTTGGAGACCTCTGCAATTTGCTCTGGCATGCTGTCAATCAACATCTGGGCCACACACTGACTGATGGCCTCCCATTCTTGCCTAATCAATGCCTGGTGTTTGTCAGAATTTGTGGGTTTTCGTCTGTCCATCCGCCTCTTGAGGATTGACCACAAGTTCTCAGGTCTGACCATGGACCAAAAATTTTCCCCGAGCCACTTAGTTAGCACTTTTACCTTATGGCAAGATACTGGTGAAAAGGGCATTGTTCGTCACCAAACTGTACTTAGATGGTTGGGAGAAGTTGCTCTTGGAGGATGTTTTGGTACCATTTTTTATTCATAGATGTGTTCTTAGGCAAAATTGTGAGTGAGTCCACTCCCTTGGCTGAGAAGCAACCCCACACATGAATGATCTCAGGATTCTTTATTGTTGGCATAACACAGGACTGATAGTAACACTCATCTTTCCTCCTTTGGACAAGCGTTTTTCCAGATGCCCTAAACAATCTAAAAGGGGATTCATTAGAGAAAATGACTTTACCCCAGTGCTCAGCAGTCCAATGTCTGTACCTTTTGCAGAATATCAGTCTATTCTTGATGTTTTTCCTGGAGAGAAGTGGCTTCTTTGCTGGCCTTCTTGACACCAGGCCATCCTCCAAAAGTCTTCGCCTCACTGTGTGTGCAGATGTACTCACACCTGCCTGCTGCCATTCCTGAACAAGCTCTGCACTGGTGGTGGCCCGATTGCTTAGTTGAATCAACTTTAGGAGGCGTTCCTGGCGTTTGCTAGACGTTCTTGGATGCCCTGAAGCCTTTTTCACAACTATTGAACCTCTTTCCTTGAAGTTCTTGATGATCCGATAAATGGTTTATTTAGGTGCAATTTTACTAGCAGCAATATTCTTGCCTCTGAAGCCCTTTCAAGCACCACCCTTCTTTTAAAGCTTCCAGTCTGTTATTCTAACTCAATCAGCATGAGAGAGTCATCTCCAGCCTTGTTCTCGTCAACATTATCACCTACATTAACGAGAGAATCACTGACCTGATGTCAGCTGGTCCTTTTGTGGCAGGGCTGAAATGCACTGAAAATGTTTTTGGGATAAAGTTCATTGTCATGGCAAAGAGGGACTTTGAAATTAATTGCAATTCAGCTGATCACTCTTCATGACATTCTGGAATATATGCAAATTGTGATCATAAAAACTGAGGCAGCAAACTGTGAAAAATAATATTTGTGTCATTCTCAAAAGTTTTGGAGATGGCTGTATTACAGAGAACTGTTCAGAGAATATGTCATATTTCAGACCAGTTTCTGCTCCATTAGATACTTGTCTTTATTGCATTGTCTGGAACATGGTGCAAAGGGACCCCCTTTCCTAATGCCCTTTCAGCAGAACAATCACATGTCGGAGCTATTGACACCAGAGTTACCACTTGAGATCTACCCTTTGACTTTTCTCAAAGTACTGACATGGACTGCATTTTGGGGAAAGATTCATGTATTTTGGCAGTCTGAGGACATCCACCCGCCCGCAAAAACCAACCCCTAGTCTTGGAGGTGATAAGATCAACCACTGCAAATCGTTTCAACAAGTTTGATCTCTCTTTTAAGCTATTATGCGGTTTTTATGTAGAATTTCACCCTTGACCAGTTTCGATCTTTCATTGTTGATGGTCTAGCCATGAGACATGCAACACAGTCACACTTTCTGGGCACCCAGCATGTTTGGATAAACTTGATCACGTGCTTCTCCACAGCTTGGATCTCATTTCTGTCCCTTATTTTTTTCACACTTCTTTCCAACCTGAAAGGTAGAATAGTCCGTTACAACTCTGTGAAATACAGGTAAGACAAAGTGCTTTGCCTAATTAAAATGTGTGCTATACTTATCTGTGGAAGCATTGGCTGAGCACTGGTCCCATGTTGTTGGGTCCCTACAACACCACTCTTCTGATGTGCAAGTGTCGCCTAAAAGCTTGAGCACTTGTCCCTCTGTCGCAGGGGATTGCTCATCATCCGACATGTCTCTCTGTAGCTGGACCAGTTCTGAAAATAGACAGATATGTAAATACCTGAGGTAAAAGTTAAAAGCAAACATCAGACACAACATTTCCAACTTACCATCCGGAACAATGTGCATCTCGTCCAATTTCTTCCCTTTGAATTCAGCCAGTGTGCCACTCTAGAGAGCCAATAATAGTTTGCTGCTCTTGGCAAGTACCTTCTAGGATGTGGTAATACCGCTGGTTCACCCTGATGTTGTGCCCAAGGAAGATTCACCAACTTACCCAGTTATGTGTCGTTTAAGTTGAGAACCTTTGTGGAAGACAGCATGTGGGAATATTTGACCCCACACGCACAGGTAAACGGTTACATGCATTCAGAGCCTCTGAAGTGTGACAAGGTAGCTGATTGGGCAAACATGTAGACATTTTGGGGAGCCACTGCACATTCTTCAAGCTTCTCTGCGAGGAGTTCCATTGTGCCTTGTATGGCTCGTATAAGTAGGATGGGGACTTTTCTCCCTCATTTTCCCCAGATTGCAATACAAGTGAAGTGCCGGCAGAACTTCCTTTCAACCTCAAAAAGCACTAGGGCAATATCTTTATGGAGATCCAAAGTTTCTCTTAAGGAGAAGGTAGTCAGAAACATCTTGGAAATTTTCCCTTCCCTTCTTGATTGAACAACATCACATGTGCTAGGGTGATATTTGCAAGCAGTGCCCAGTTGTTACGCATCGGTTTGGTGGATAGACAGCTTCAGTAGGCTTGCTGCTTCTCATCGAGGTACAAGTGCATCTTTTTCACATCTTCCGTGAAAGATAAGAGATGAGGCATGTTCCAATTTCACTCCTTAAGAGTTTTCATGGCGTTGATGAGATCAACTCGTTCCTGAATTTGCGTGCATTTTCAAGTGCTGCATCATGACTTGGCACTCCACATTGCTCAATATTTTTTGCAAGCTGTGTTTGACCTTGAGTGCCAGTGAGGGTGTCTTAATTGTAACTGTCTCCTCATCATAGCCAGTTATTAACTTCACAGCATGTACTACTTGCAGAAAGTTTTATGGGATGGTAAAGTCTTCCATCCTCTCCAAAGTGGTAGCTCTTCTGGACCATAGCAGTGCTCATTTCTCTAAGCTTCTGATGGATGTACTCATGTCTGCCAACATCTGAACCAACCCTGTTGAAGAGATGCCGCACACCTGTATCATGCATGTGGCATTTCTGTGAGTAAGATTTAATCCGGGGTGATGTCACTCAAGAGCTTCCAAAGTCACCACTGATGTCAGGCGCAACGGGCTGAGCAAAGGTGCACAGAGACTGTACACCAGAGTCAGAATCAGAAACAATGCAGGAGCATAGCGGAAGTCAATAAAATACACATCCAGGTATTAACGTAGCAAGCATAACCGAACCTATCATCGTCAAAAATGTAAAACCAGTCCATAGGTGTACCAGTACCAGAACACAGTGCATAATATGGTTGTACGTGTCTACACGCTCTATAGGATATGTTAGCTCAAATAATAGTAATGTCTCTGTGGGTGAAAATCAGTGATTGTGCCACCACACATGCCCTAAGGGTGAGCAAAAACAACCTATACTGTAGGTTTCTTCTTGTTACTATTTGTTAGTGTGCTTCTCAGGGTTTTATGGTGGCTTATTTCCAGCATATTCAAGGGAGGGCCGGCAAATTTCAGTCCGAGGGGCAAGACTCCATTCAGCAGCCTATTTTAAAGGAAAAAAATGCAGGTGGTCCAGTGATCCAGCCAAGGTAGTCAACTATGGGACCAGCCAAAGGGGCAGATGTCCCCCAGCCCAGCCTCCCCTGAGCATATTTCAGGTCACTGGGACCATGATTATTATTATAATTATTATTGTTGTATTTATTATTATTATTATTATTATTATTATTATTATTATTATTATTATCATCATCATTTGTTTATATAGCACCAATTATATTACACAGGGCATTACAGAGAATATGTAATCATTAAACATCAGTCCCTGCCTCATTGAAGAAAACATTCCAAATCCCTATCACACAAACACACACTCTAGGGTCCATTTTGTGAGAAACCAATTAACCTACCAGTATCTTTTTGGACTGTGGGAGGAAACAGGAGCACCTGGAGAAAACCCATGAAAACATGCGGGAACATAAAAATTCCACAAAGATAAGGCCAGTGTCAGAATCAAATTTATAACCCCAGAGCTGTGAGGCAGCAATGCTAATCACTGTGCCATAGTGAGAAACCTTTTCTTCAAGGTGCTCCTTCTTGGAAGGAGCCACTGTAATATTCAGACTAATAGTGGCTCATACTGCAGGGAGCTACAATCATCTTTTTCCTAAGCAATTGGGATGAAGCTTCCTCCAACAGCAAGCCATCACTTGTGATTGCATTTCACTGAGGGCTGTCTGGGAGCACCTGTTTGAGCTGCCTCTTGACTGTCTCCCTGTCCTTTATAAAGGCAGATGTATTGCTTCATTGCTGGTGATAGCGTTGTGCTGCTGTTCCTGCTGTTTATGTTATACTTTCTGGCTTCTGATCTCTGCCGTTTCCTGGAATTCCCTTGTCTACTGTTTTTCCTGATCTTTGCCTATGTGTATTGGAACTCTCTTGTCCATTTCTTGTCCTAACCTTTGGCTATGTTTACTGGAAATTCCCTATTCATTATCCATCCAGACATTTAACTACATTTACTAGGGACACCCTCGAAACCTCCACACCCACTTTGGCCTAACCTTTGGCTATTGGTTTACTCCTGGCCACAGCCAGTTATGGCTGCTGATAAGTATTGGACTTTCCAGAACATTCTTATTCAGTTATGGTTCTCCTTTTAGCCATTGTCTCCTATACTTCCATGTAAATTTGTCAATAAGATTATTCTCTATTGCTTTAAGTTTAGGCCTGGGGGCATCCAAGTAGTGGTGAGCATATCAAGCTCCAAAGGAACAAAGACTGCTAAAGGTAACAACCAGTGGAGGGATGGCAACTTTTTAGCCCGAGGGGAAAGACTCATCAAAGCAGCCAATTTGGAACATTTCAAAGTAAAAAAAATGCTGGTGACCCAGCCCAAGATAGCCCTTTATGGGATCGGCCCAAGGGGCAGAACCCTTTCTGCTCCCCTGCCCAGCCAGCCCCTGGTACCAACCTCATCAAGATGGTTCTAGGGACTCATCTGACATCTAGCATTTGCATAACACTTCTTACTGTAGATCTGTAAAAATACTGTTCATGTTATAAAAGTAGAGAGTACTAATATGTATAGACATACTGTAAATGCATACCTGATTATTAAACCTGCACATTTATCCATTTCTTAGGCTAGATACATACTAGAGTTTTTTCAGCCAATTATCGGGCCAATCACGTGATAAGTGACCTTTCCGTCAGATATTACATTAGTGTGTATACTTACGCGATGAATGATAATTGTTCCAAAGTACCAGTCATTACTTCATTTGATTGCTCAGCAGAAATAAAAATCTTGTTACGTTCCGATTGTAACAGTGCAGTGTGTTGGAAATCACAACCAAAGGCTCGACCAACTGCCGAAAGTTCCTCAAACAGCGACTCCTTTCTGCGCGTTTGAATATAAATTTCTGATGTCTCTACCTCTCCCACATGGTGCAATACAACAACATAATATTATTATATTTATGTGTATTGATTTTACATATTATATTCAAATAAATCATTAATGTGTAGTTGCAAAAGAAACATACACTATACACAAAGATGTGTTATAGAATGAATGGCGATGACAAATGTGCTTTTTCTGAAATTGAGTTTGTGGGAGTTTATTGCCAGTGATTTTCAGCTTTTTCTTTAAATTTCTTCTTTATATCACTGCAGGGATCCCAAACGTGCCTGGCTGCCCTCAATGCCGGGATGCGGTGCTACAGATCAGAGCGTCCCGATCGTTGCCTAGGCAATGGTCGGCCAAAAACAGGAAGTGACGTCCCGGTCATCATGGAGACGCGTCCTGTGGGCACAGAGTCACGGCGGCTTGAGGCACCGCCGCAGCTCATGACAGTATGTACCAAGTTTTACTCTATTGGCTCTCTGTACCTGTTCCCGATTACAAATAGATATAACATGGGGCGAGCACCATGTGACAGGTACTGTTCCATGTGAACAGAGAAGAATGCATGGCTGAAAGCATCTGAAAGGTAAGTGTAAGGACATCAGGGAGGGGGGCTGATATCAATGTTTTGTGTGTGTTGGCAAAGTGGGCTTGTGATACTGTAATGTGTGTGTGTGTGTTGGCAAAGAGTGCTTGGGATAATGCAATGAGTGTGTGTGTGTTAGCAAAGGGTGCTTGTGATAATGTAATGATAGTGTGTGTGTGTGTGTGTGTGTGTGTGTGTGTGTGTGTGTGTGTGTGTGTGTGTGTGTGTGTGTGTTGGCAAAGGGGGCTTGTGATAATGTAATGTATTGGCAAATGGGGCTTGTGTCAATGTAATGTGTGTGTTTGCAAAGGGAGCTTGTGATAATGTAATGTGTGTGTGTGTGTGTATGTGTGTTGGCAAATGGGGCTTATGGCAATGTAATGTGTGTTGGCAAATGGGGTTTGTGACAGTGTAATGTGTGCGTTGGCAAAGAGGGCTTGTGGCAATGTAATGTTTGTGTGGGATGGCAAAGGAGGCTTAAGACAACGTAATGTGTGCGATGGCAAAAGATGCTTGTAGAAATGTAATGTGTGTTTAATGGCAAGGGGAGCCAATGTAATCTGTGTGTTTGAGGTACGTGTTGGCTAATTAATGGGTGTTATTTTATTTGTGGGGGGATGGTGGGGCAATTTAAAACTAATAGTGGATTATTAATTAAGATGGGGTGATTTGGGGGCTATACATGGAATGTGTTGGTGAGTTTGGAGAGAGTGAAGTCTGTTTATTAAATGTGAATATGAATAATTTTATGACAGTGAAGGTTGTGGGAAATAGGTATATTTATTAAACGTAAATGCTTTTAATTTATTGCCGGTGTGGGGGGCAGTTTCTACTGTAATTTGGATGGGAGATAGGCTATTAATTTAATGGTGGACTGCGGGTTGGAATTAATTATTTAATGGTGGATGCTATTAATTTCTTTGTGGGATGATAGTGGTGTTATTTCATTTAATATTGGGGCCTATTAATTTAAGGTGAGGTGACAGGACCTTTATTTTAATGTTAGGGTGGTTTGGGGCTATTAATTGAATGTGGGGTTGAGTTTGGAGTGGAAGGCTTTTTATTAAATGTGAATATGAATTATTTAATGCCGGAGATGGTTGTCGGAAATTGTTATTAAATATAAATGCTATTAATCTATTGCTGGGGCTGTTTCGAGGGGGAAATAGATTTATTTGTTAAATGGGAATACTATACTTTTATTTTGGGGCTGGCTGAAGGGAAATAGATCTATTTATCAAATGTGAGTACTGTAATTTTAATGTTGGGACTAGAGGGAGGCCTAATTATTAAACGTGAGTTCTAATGATTTATTGCCGGGGCTGGTTGGAGTTTCTATATTTCATGTACCCATTTGTTTACCAAATAGGGCATCTAACATTCCAGGATTCAGACAAGCAGCAACTGATCAAAAGAACCAGCAGCCACATGTGATGAAAGTGACAAGAATAGGTAAGAGAGAACAGGACACTCTGCCAACTGTCCTGAATCTGGTGGGGCAGTCCTGAATTTGGGTGACCATCTGACCTCGTCAGGATTTAGTCTGACTACAAAGACAGTTAAAAGGTATGTCCCGCTTCACTGTACAGAGAACTCATTCACATCAGTCCCTGCCCCATTGGAGCTTACAGTCTAAATTTCCTAACACGTAACCACTTTAAACACTTAACCTGAGGGGTCCCGCATTTCCGCTTTCAAATTATCATTTATAGAAGTCGCAATGACATCAAACTCTACTGCCGAAGACCTGTCCATTCACTGTCACCATGATGGTCCCATTTGGTTTTTATTTGTAGGTGTCCTCTGTGTTGGAATTATGGTAATCATGAAAACAATTACCACTGCTGAATCCATCTGCAGCACAGCCTGAGAATAGGGAGGTCACAGATATTTGTAGGAATAATAATACATTTCTCCATTTTTTACTGCATATTAACTGCATATTTCACAGTAAATGAGTAATGTAAATGTAGCCTTTTCATTTGCGCATGCCCCCAACACTCCCTTTGCAGCGATACATGGTATTAAGTGAGCTCCAGTCATTGGTTTCCCCGGTGGGCCCTTCATGTCCCAGTCCAACACTGGTAGCGGTCATTGTGGAGATGTTGAAAGTTCCCAGCTGGATTTCTTGAAAGTCAACATAGGAATTATAATAATATATAACACATAATAACAGTCAGTATGAAAATGCTGTTGAAATCAATAACAAATGTGAAGCAGTGACAGAATTAGGCATTACCATTCCATATATAAAAAGGATAAACAGATAAAGGCAAGCTGTAATACAAGTAGTTACAGCTCACGTATGAAGCCAGAAAAAAACGTTTGGAAAAATCCTATTTCTTTGCATACATGTAACACTAAAGTAAATACTCTAGTAGATGCAGAATGTCATGTGCACAGTTTAAAAATACTATATATAATATTAGTTTATTAATAATAATAATAATAATAATAATAATAACAAAAATATTTATCTATTTTTTCCAAACATCATCTTATTATATAAAACTAAGAAAAAGGAAAGAATGCTTCAAGCAAAGTAATCGATGCAATGAAGGGGAAAATTTCAAGATGTTATCTTTACTGATGATTCTACCACAGCGCTGCAATTAACTGCACTGTATCAATGGATTTTAAGAGTAAAATGTATCAATGGACTCCACTGCTACAATGTAATTCAATGCGTTTAGTGGTGGGTCCACATGTGTAATCTCTCCACTATTAATCAATACAGAGCAGCTTTCTCACACTCTGACCAATCAAAGAGAAGCTGCTCTATATTGATTAGAAGATTACAGGGTGATGACTGCAAGGAGCATGTTCTCGTTGCTCTGAAGGGTTTTTTCTCTTCTCCATATGGATCGCAAGTAGGAAGGACCAAATGGATTCCCTGAGGATTTAAGTGAACAATAAAGTGGTGAAAGAGGGTGTGTGTGTGTGTGTGTGTGTGTCTGTGTGTGTACTTGCAATCATATGCTTGTGGGGACATTGATCTGTTTATACACCAACACTGTGGGGACCTTAGTTGTAGTGGCGGAAAAAATTGAGGTCCCCACAAAGCTTCTCAAGGCTAATCAATGCAGGGGACCTTGCTGATATTATCAGCATAAAAATCTGGTATGTCCCCACGAGTCACATTTGTCGAAACAAAAGTGTGCGTGTGTCCAATGTGGAGGGGAGAAAGTGTGTGTGCATCCCACCACTAGAGGCGAGTATTCCATTCAAATGTATAGCAGGAGCAGGAAAAGGAAATAACTGCATCGTGCTGGCACTTTGTACACCAAGCTGGTAAAGACACAGTCGAATCCGTATGCTGCTGAAGGTAAAGCGGTGACATTGAACATGACAGAGCCCACCAGTTGCTCTGACTATTGCCCGGAGAGCAGTGGAGATGAGTATGCCCCTGACACTTTGGAGGAGAGCGGTTCAGACACCAGCGGTGATGCCCCATTGCCCACCAGCACAGCAGAGTCCAGGTACCCAGAGATGAGTTCTATGTACAGCCATTGTCAACCTTCAGCTAGCCGTGTTTTAAACACAGAGGGTTGGAGAGACGATGCAGTGTCTGCCCAAACACTATCCAGAGACAGTGATGGCTCTAGAGTGTATAACAAAAAGCAGTACTGCCTGTACTGTGAGAATCCACTTTTAAAATTTGCCTGGCATATGAAGCATGTTCATCTAAATGAAACTGAAGTAGCCTGGGAAATTCCCCAAGCACTCGGAAGAAAAGTGCATGCAATTGGCACATCTTCGCAATAGGGGCAAATTTGCACACAATGCTGAGGCAATGAGGGTGTTCTGGTCCTGTGCAAACTTCCATACAAAGAGATGGAATGCTAAAGGCTTCATGCACTGTGTAGCCTGCCAGGACTTGTTTGCAAGGAAATACCTGTGGCGACTGTCGAAGTCAGTAAATTGGATAAAGTCATTTCAATTAAAATCTATCAAACTTGGTTGTCTTTGTCTGAAAAGATGCATATGGCACGAACGGCGTGGAAGGGCGTAGACAGCCGCAACACGTGGCAACAACAGTATTTACGCTTTTACATACATTCGCACCAACACACACATTTGTAAAATAGTACACATTAATGGTAGTTGCAACACATAGTTATTTATGTCGAAATATTTGTAATGTTGTACAATGTTGTAATGTTTATGTGTAATATTATAAGTTATATGCATATTAGTGATACATATGGTTCAGGTTAAAAGAAATGTGTCATGTCTAATATCATATTAATCCCCAGTACATCAGCAGCTGTCCGGTGCATTCGGCGAAGAGATCGCACATTGCATACTCTAGTTATTGATGTTAGGGAATAAACCTTTAATATGATATTAACTGTCAAATGCAAATGGACTGATTGTAATTGGAGTTTGGCGGGAAGAACAGAGCAGTTTGGCGGGAAGAACAGAGCTCATCCCCTTGAGAGACCCCCACCTTTGGATTCCTTAGATTGAATCAGCCTATGATGTGTAACCCCCTGGACCCTCCTGATACCTGGACCAATAGAAGCAAGCTATACCACCTGCATTGTTTCACTGTACCTCTGTTTGCATATAAACAGTAGTTCTCATGTAGTGTTCAGTCACCTTGACCACAGACTTCAGGAGTGAATGACTGTTCACTGGATCCAGAGCGCCTGTGATAAGTAACGGCTGTATTTATTATTATTACGCTTGAATTATTCTGCTACTTTTTGAGAATAAATAATTGTGCGTTGGAAACACAAATTGAGATTTGACAATCGTTATTGGATAGCGACAAAACTCTCATAACACGACACATGAAGAGATGTAAGCTAAACAGAAGGGGCAACAAGCACACACCTGGCAAGATCAGAGTCCAGTCACTGTGTGCCTTTGCTCAGCCTGTTCCACTTGACATCAATGATGACTTTTGGAAGCTCTTGGGTGACATGAAGTCATGAAGTCTTACTCGCAGTCAAAAATGTTCGATGCATCATGCAGATGGGACAGCATCTGTTCAACCGGGTCAGATCAGATGTTGGCAGGCACGAGTACATCCATCAGAAGCTTAGAGAAAGGGACAGACTACTTATAGAGGCCAGAAGAGCTAGCCATTTGGAGAGGATGGAAGAATTTACTGCCCCATTGAACTTTCTGCACGTAGTGGACACTGTGAAGTTGGTAGCTGGCTGTGACAAGGAGACAGGTACATTTAAGATGTCCTCACTGGCATTCAAGATCGGGCACGGCCTGCAAAAGATAGCAAACATTGTGGAGTGCCGAGCCATGACGGAGGGTTGCACTGCTACGGTTGAAAACACACGAAATTTCAAGAAGCTATATGATGCGAGTTGGAACAAGTTGATCTCATTGGCTGCCTTGAAAACTCTTAAGGAGTCCAAGTGAAACATGGTTTAGCTCTTACCTTTCACGGAAGATGTGAAAAAGATGCACTTGTACCTCGATGAAAAGCAGCAAGCCTACCGAAGTGGGCTATCTACCAAGTCTATGGTTAACCACTGGGCACTACTTGCAAAAGTCACTCTGGCACAGGTGATCTTGTTCAATCGAAGAATGAAAGGGGAAGTTTCAAAAATGTTGCTGACTACCTTCTCCTCAAGAGATACCTCGGATCTCCACGAAGATGTGTCCCTAGCACTTTCCGAGGTTGAGAGGAAGCTCTGCCAGCACTTCATTTGCATTGAAATCCGAGAAAAACGAGGGAGAAAAGTCCCCATCCTGCTCGCACCAGCCATGCAAGCTGCAATGGAACTTCACACAGAAAGGCGTGACACATGTGGAGTGGATAGCCAAAATGTCTACATGGACCTGTCAACATGGGACCAGTGCCCAACCATGACTTCCACAGGTAGGTGTAGCACACAGTTTTGCTAGGCAAAAAAACTTTGCCTTCTCTGTATTTTGCGAAGCCATAATGGACCACTCTACTTCCTTTCAGGTTGCAAAGAAGTGCGGAGGAAATCCTGGGATAGATAGGAGGTCTAGGCTAGAGATCACCTGATGAGGTTTATACGAGACTGTGCTGTGTGCCTTATGGCTCAACCATCCATACTCAAAGATCGGAACTGGTTGGGGGTAAAATTCTACATAAAGACTGCATAACAGCTTTAAAGAGGGATCAAACTTGTTGAAAAGATGCAAAGTGGTTTAACAGGACTGTAGCCTCCATCGCTAGGTGTTGGTGTAAGTGGGCATGTGGATGTCCTCAGACGGCCAGAATGCACAAAACTTTCCCTACCATTGTTACTATTTATTCATTTATGTATGTGGGAATGTGGATGTCCTCAGACAGTCAAAATGCATGACTCTTTTGCAGTCCGTGTCAGTACTTTATGCAAAGTCAAAGTGTAAATCTCAGGTGGCAACTCTGGTGACAAACCGCTCCTACACATACCCCTATGATTGTTCTGTCGATAGGGCATTAGGAAAGAGGTGTCTCTACAAGCCATGTTCCAGACATGGGTCCTCACGATGCAATAAAATCAAATATGTGTGTGTGTGTTTACTTTACAGTACTTTTTCAAGCAACTACAGGTCCCAGTGGGCCGTGGATGCCAGAGGATGCTGGTGCTCTACAAGTGGCACCATGAGCAGCCATGGGTATATTGGCATTTATAGTTCTATGGGAGGAACAACGCTATATTTTGAAGAACATGTTTATTTTTTTTACGCACTGCAACGGTCTGCATTGTTGATGACCTTTACACCAGCCCTCAGACACTCACAAAAAATATGCCTTTTGATAGGTGTATCTGCATGTCCCTATAGGTCAGCATCATTCATTATTATGCAAACATGCCTTTACTGTACTTGGCCTGCATTTCCCCCTTCCCTTCCAAATTTTACAATGTCATTCATAAGAAGATGCAGATTCTACCAGCTTTGAAACAAAAGGTAAATGTAATTAAAATTATGAGCAAATAGTCAAAACATTTCTATACTACAAATCCCTGGTTCAGCATTACAAGGCTGCCTCATTTATTGTTTTCAACATCCATACATTCTATGTGTCACACAAATGTCACACAGAATGAAGCACACTCCAAAAAGTGGCACCAGTCCCCAAAATTTGTGTACTCATTCTGGCAAAAGTGCACCCATTCTGGGGCACAATCTGTGGGGGCATTATGTGTGAAAGAATAAACAGATGTGCATAACATGGGGAGATTAATTGTAGGGGGCATGACTTAGATAGTGTCAGGGATAAGCCCCTCTAGCTACTCCCTGATTAGATATCTTATCTTATATTCTAACAGTAATACAATATATCACCTCTATTCTGTCAGGAAACCGCTCCTGAACCCCTTTATCAGTCGCAAACCAAACTCTGCGCACTTGTGACTTGGAAGCTTAATGTAAAGGAACACAGGATTCCAGACCCAAATCTAACACTCACCTCTTTCTCTAAGGCTACAGATTTCGCTGGTCCCATCCCAACACAAACGCAGGCTTCACACCTCTCAGCAACTGCCACCAGCTACAAAAAAGGCCCGTAGCAAGCCTATGACTTAATCACCCAATTGCGCACACTCTGTGCACCGGTAGCTAAATAGTTAACTCTTCTCACTCTGGTATCTAAAGAATTAATCAAGCCAAGCAATCTGTCTCTTCTAAATAGGCAATGGATTCGTTTAGAGCACTAGGGACAGAACTATTCAATTTTAGATTTAATATACAAAAAGTACAATGCTTACAGATAAAAAAAACAATTAGATAAAGATTTGACATACAAATAAAAAATTGCAAACAGTTATAAAAACAAATGGGATGAAAGTACAGAGCATTACTTACAAATAATAATCTGTATGCCTGGGGCAGGCAAAAAAAAGATGGACAGTCCTTCAATTAGATTGATCCCCAAGAGCTGACCCTTTGTCCCTCCAGAACACAGATTTTTAAGCAAACTCAAATGGGACGGCATTCACAAGGGCAGTGTTAATGCTAATGTGGGGGCGGAAATGTCCCCTGGGTGTCACCTTAGGTTTGTTCAAACTATTCCTAAGTTTTGACCGGTCTTAGCTTTCCTCAGATATCTCCCAGAGACATAACTTTCCCTTCAATAAACCGATCATAATTTCCCGCACATTTAAATACCAAATATGATGAGATTACAACAATATCCAATCTCATCCTGAAATACATGTGACTATGTCTGTTCTCTGTGTAGTTGTTATCTATGTTTTAAGACCCTTGTGTGGTTTCTGCCCCTCAGTATGGAGTGGCATCCAGATTTCCCAAAATATGAACTATGACAACATTTTCCTTTGAATGTCATATTTCTATATACCTGTATAGGCTTTCACATGCTGCCTACCAGGATCTCCAGCTGTGATTGGCACCACAAAGTCTATTCAAGTGTCTAAAGCGAACAGCAAGACATCCTGGAAGCTGCTAAAAGTGGCAGGCTTATCTCCTCACACTGGGATGTAAAAAGCCATCCAATAAATTTACATCAGACTCTCTAGCTGCAAATCTTACACCTTAACTTATTATTGGATTCATTTGATATCACCTACTTACACTGTAGTTATGAATTATCCCTTTTAAATAGCTGCAAGCTCTTACGACAGAGAGCATTATACAGCATGGGGGAAGCATTAAAACAGCGTGGCATAATGTGAGTAGAATAAATAAAAAGGGTCCATATATGAACATATATGTGGACAATTAATTCAGGAATGATATGATATAGGGGAGTTTGAATACAGGTATGGCAAGAAATAGGAGAGAATGAAAACAGGGATAGCATGATATGGGTCGAGAATGAATATAGGGATGGCATGATATAGTGGAAAATTAATACAGTGATGACATGATATAGGGGACAATGAATACATGGATGACATAATATGGGGGAGAATGAATACAGGGATGACATGATATAGGGGACAATGAATACAGGGATGATGTGATATGGGGGATAATGAATACAGGGATGGCATGATATGGGGCAGAATGAATACCTGGATGGCATGATATGGGGCACAACGAATACCTGGAAGCCATTATATAAAGGAGAATGAATACAGGGATGGCATGATATTGGGGAGAATAAATACCAGGATGGCAAAATATGGGTATAATCCGTTCAGAAGGGAAATAATATATGGAGATATCAATACAAGGATCACAGGCACAAAGTGTGGCAAGAAAAGAGAGGCACAGCCCTGATCCTGGGTTAGGAGCAAAGCAAAAAAAAGGAGTAATCTTGGTCCTGGACAAAATATGTTGTAATGCAAGAGGTGTAGTTTTAGCATGAAGGGAAATATTGGCTACTTTTTGCCTACAGCACACAAATACTGGAAAGATTTATTTTTACACTACAATCTGGAGTTCATCTAGAACACACCCACTCCAAAATCTGTCCACATATTTTTAATTTACCCCCTCCCCTCTCAAAACCATGGTTTGCAAGATGCCATTTTTCTGGCTGCCAAAAATAAGTCATATTTGTCAGCAATATCTATCTAATACAATTTTTTGCACTACAAGGCTTTGGGGTGTCCCATATTCCTCAGTGTGAAACAATAATTTTTCTGGCTGTCAAAAGTCATATTTGTCAGCAGTATTTCTACAATTTTTTGCACTACAAGTGCTTTGGGCTCATTAAAAAGGATTCAAAGCAGTCCACATATGAGCAGAATCAGCAAGCAGGTGCTGGCACCAGTCCTGATGGTAGTATTTCCAGTACCCCCATCTGGTAAAGCCGATGTAAAAGTACATAGTCTTTTTAAATCAGGGGAAAAAACACACGTCAAAAAATTTTTTACCGTGTTGAAGCGAAAAAGAAGTGTAACTAAGGAAAAGTTAACTGCCGATAAAAAAAAAAATTGCCAACATGCCATTCTACACACGCAGTGGCAAAGAAAGAATGAGGCCTTCGCCTTTCTCTATTAGTGGCAGATCAAAAAATGTTACTGAGCCTTCTTCTTGTACGGTCACTCATGACCAAGCAAGACCAAGTAATTTGGAGTCTAAAAGTGGTGCATAACTACTGTTACGCATGAAAGCCGAGCTGCAAGAATACAGTAAGGCATTAGAGGATAATGTATGCTCTGAATCAGAAATTATATCAATCCCTGTGGAGAGTCCATCCACCAGTGGTATGTGTAATCGTGCGCATTCTGTTAGTGTACCCATAAAGAAGGCCCCTTTCAGCATT
Source organism: Mixophyes fleayi (assembly GCF_038048845.1). Classification (NCBI taxonomy): domain Eukaryota; kingdom Metazoa; phylum Chordata; class Amphibia; order Anura; family Limnodynastidae; genus Mixophyes; species Mixophyes fleayi. The sequence goes on from NC_134406.1 coordinate 106,002,111, forward strand.
TCTGCGGATGTGTGCCTGAACAGCCCGAGTGTAGCCGGTGATACACCAATTGAGGATGCCACTTTGGAATTAGAAGAGGATGAGGGGAGATTTGTGTAGGCGATGTGGGCTCTAATTATGATGTTGATGAGGATGATGCAGACAGATACCAAATTGCCTTTCTTAATTTCTATTTATATTCTAGACTCTATAACGGCTGAATAGTTTTCTATTTTACTCCTAGTGGAGAGGGGGTCTGATGCAGACAGATACCAAGCTGCCTTTGTTCATTTATTTTAATATTCTTATTCTACAGTCTATGCAGGCTGCTTTTTTTCCATTTAACCACATTTAACTACAAGTGGAGGGGGGGGGGGGGGTCATAGACAGCCACCAAATTACCTTGGTCCATTTATTTGTTATATTGTTCACTCTATGCAGGCTGCTTTTTTTCTATTTAACTACAAGTGGAGGGGGGGGGGGGCTATAGAGACTGACACCAAACTGCCTTTGGCCGTTTCTATTTAACGTACAGTCAATGCAGGCTGATTTTTTCATATTTAACTACAAATGGAGGGTGTAATATACACCCAAAGACTACATTGCCAATAGTCAAAGATGGAGGAGAAAGACAACCAGGTTTGTCTGTATAATTTGCAGGCAAGTGTTAGAATTAAGGTCGGCCTACCAGGGATTAAACTGTTTTTTTCATAATTTATTAGCTTTAGAATTACCTCACTTATCCAAGAAACTGGTGAAGCACTAAACGACATGGGCCATAATGAATGGACATTTGGAACATAAACTATTATCTATGATACGTTTGTCCCTTTCTACCAGGTTTTAAATCCTTACATTTTTAAATAGCAATATTACTACAAGCACAATCATACTCCATGGCTGCAAACTCTGACCTGTAATGTACCAAAGAAACATTTAAATAGTAATAACAAATGCACAATTGTAAACATAATTTTGTATGCAAAAATGAAACTTGATCACCTATATAATAGTGTGATCCAAAAAAAAAAAAAAACTCGTTAGTTGATGCAAAATCAGCCTCCTTCAAAGTAAGCTCTTAGTAAACACATTATTCATATTTTTAAAAATGTGTATTAATAAACATTAAAAGTATGATAAATAGTTTGGTGCAGTAGATTTTAGTTACGCCGTGTTATGATGAATTGATTTAGTGATTCCTTACTGAACAATGTCGAATTTACTGTGCAGAACAGTCAATAATAATTATTACTTTTAATTAATATCATTATCATTATTATCATTCTATAATATATATATATATATATAGTCATCTCTCTCTCTCTGTATATATATATATATATATATATATATATATATATATATATAAATAAATAAATATATATCACATAAGTCCAACCTTTCAGGTTAATAGCCTCAGCTAGTTTTATTCACCAGCTTGCAACACATAACAAAGTCATACACAAAATCCTAGCCGTCTGGCTACTAGCTAACACAGCTTAATGCCCTCTCTAGGGTGAGGGGCCTAATGTCTCTCACTTTAAATCAAACAAGTAGAACTCACAGCTTAAATTGTAGCTTCTCTCAGTAGACATCTGGGGGTAAATGTATCATACCCCGGTTTTTCATCTCGCGGGAGAACTGCGTCTACGCATCTAAAATTTAAAGGGGCGATGGCTTGTAAATGAAAGTTTGCCATCGCCCCTTTAAATTTTATCTGTGAAGACGCCGATCTCCAGAGAGATGTAAAAACTGGGGTATGATGCATTTACCCCCTGATCTCCTCCCCAGACAGTGAGAGACTGAGAGATCAGGGCTGGAGCCTTTTACAAGTCCAACACAGGTGTATGTCCTGATTACTCTGCTGGGAGTCTGCAGAGCCAAAGACCCAAACTGGGCCTTTGGTATGGAGCCCACCCTACTCTCTCCATAGAAAACACCAGGGACTCATTACCAGCTATTCCCAAAGCTGAGATTCACAGGAATCCGACACAGTTATACTAAACCATTTAACTGTTTATTGGCGGTTGTCAGGTCAGTAAAACAGTTCCAACTTATTTATAAAATTACGGAATTTATAAAATGGGTATTCACATCCAGTGGCGCGGGTCTGTGTCAATGGGCATCTTTCTCAACAATTTCAATTAGAGCGGGGTACTAGACAGGGATGCCCGTTGTCTCCGGCCCTGTTTGCTTTAGCAATAGAGCCGCTGACCTGTAAGATCCGGCATGATAGAGAAATTGTGGGACTTAGATCAGAGCACAGAGAGGATAAGGTGGCATTATATGGAGATGATATGCTGTTGTTCCTTTCAGATCACGACACTTCTCTAAAACATTTGCTGCGGGTGGTTGATGGATTCGGGTTTTTTTCCGGCCTAAAAATTAATTGGGATAAATCTAGCGTGTTCCCTCTGGGATGGGAGTGTCCCGTGACAATGCCAGAAGGCTTACAGTTAAAATGGGCATTGAAATTCAAATACTTGGGAATATGGATCTCTAATACCCCTGCTAAATATGTAGAACTTAATTTGCGGCCCCAGATCAAATACATTAAAGAAAAAACTCATGTATGGAAGAAGCTCCCACTTTCTGTCTCCGGTAGGATAAATTTAATTAAGATGATGGTGCAGCCAAAGTTTTTATATATACTCCAACAGTCACCTGTATATATTCCACCCTCCATTTTCCGATGCATTGATAGCTATTTGATTTCATTGGTTTGGGGAGAGGGAAGGGCTAAGGTCAAGCTCAGCTCGCTGTATAGATCCAGATCTTCTGGTGGATTTGCACTTCCTAACTTGAAATTATATTATTTTGCCTCTCAATTGGTCCACCTTAAGGCATGGGTTTCGGACCCCGATTACCATGAGCTACATTGGGTGTTGGTACACCAATTTAATTCTAATCACACTCCCTTACAGTCACTGCTGACGGGGCGGCTTGGTATGCGGGCTCCTCCGCTCCGGATTCAGGCAGTTAAGATTTGGACAATCTGTAGTAAAATAATGAAACAAACTGACATTGATCCATATACTCCTATCTGGGGGGCAAAGAAATTTAAGAAGTTGAATACAGTTAAGAGGGCCAGGGAGTGGTCTCGGTTGGGTGTGGTGTCGGTAGGTCAGCTTTATGATACAAATGTATTTAAATCCTTCGAACAGTTGGTTGGGGAATTCTCTGTACCCAGAACAATGTTTTATTCTTACCTTCAGTTACGACACGCCCTAGACACACAATTTAAAGGGGAGACTTTGGTGTTTGGGGTGGATCCACCGAGGAAACAATTACAGGCCTTGGGTTATGGAGGTCTGATCTCTCGAATGTATTCATGTCTTCTGTATGAATCCACTGCAGATGATTTGGATGGTTTGAGGAATCAGTGGGAAATAGATATTGGCCCTTTATCAGACAAGGAGTGGGAAATGGTTACAGACAGTACTAAAGGTTATACTTCATCATTAAAATTTCAACAAATACAGGTGTTTATCTTACACAGGGCCTACTTTACCCCTATTTGATTGGCAAAATTTCGCCCGGATGCTACCCCTAACTGTCCGAAATGCAATTCGATCAATGCTAACTTTTGGCACCTTCTATGGGAGTGTTCATGTATACAAATCTTCTGGCGAAGGATCAGGAGATGTATTCAGGTTACTGGATTTGAAGTGTCTCTTAGTTCACCGGCCACTTGTTTCTTTGGGCTCCGATTGAAGGGGAAAGTTAATAAACTGACAAAAATGTACATTTCACAGTTATTGATGTTGGCTAAGGTCTGTATAGCGAGGCTGTGGTTGGCCCCGACGAGTCCCACGGTTAAAAATTGGAAGGCACTGGTCAATACCACCATAAGGCACGAGAGATTTGTTTATACTAGCAGACAGGCTCTGAAGGAATTTGAGAATATATGGTACAGATGGTTAGAGTCTCCATTCTATCCTATGTCATCTAGTACAGATGCTCTATCTACTTAAATGTATGGCTACCGCAGTTCTTATAATAAGTATCTGAGTCCATGTAATAAACCCTGCATGTGTAACATACTTATGTATAAGCATTTACGATGTATGATCCTGAATGAATATAGCACATTTATTATTATTATGCTTTAATGTAATCTTGTAAATTCCGTCATTTAATTCTGATATGTATGCGATTGTTTTTCTTTTCTTTTTGTTGTTTAGTATGTTTATATCTTAAAAAATTTCAATAAAAATACTGGATTTAAAAAAAAAAAAAAACAGTTCCAACACTTGTCCAGCATTCATATCAGAAACAGTACACAAAAATCCCCACCACCTACATCTGGCTAGACTAGGATTTCCCAAACCCAGTCCTTAGGACTCCCTAACAGTGCAGGTTTTCTGGATCACATGTGACATAATTAGAACCACCTGTGGATCTGTTACAATGTGTCAGTCAGTAATGAATACAGCTGTGCTCTAGCAAGGAGATATGTAAACCTGCACTGTTAGGGAGCCCTGAGGACTGGGTTTGGGAAACCCTGGGCTAGACATTACTTCCCTGTCTGCAAGCCGCCCACTTACTGGCATTGGTGGTCCCACCCACACATACAGACAGTGTCTTTATCCTCCACCCCAAGCACTACAAACAAATCACAGAAAACCAATCACACCCATGTGAAACACCTGTGTGTGTGCTAAAAGAGGGAACCTTTAACCCTGTCTGCAGCCTGCTGCTGCAGAGTGCCTGTGTTTTTACCAGACCCCTTATAGGGGAACTGTGGCAAAGAGGCATATTTGCCATATACCCCTCCCCTTAGCGTTGCCAACCTTGGTAACACTGACATTGTGGAGAGCGCATCCAGGCGTGAAAGGGCGTCTGCATTTGTGTGCAGACTCCCTGGCTTATGCTCCACTGTGAAGTGGTAGGGCTACAGCGCCAGGAACCATCTAGTTACCCAGTCATTCACCTCCTTACTCCTGTGCATCGACTTTAGTGGTGCAGTGACCAAGGTGCATCCTCTACCCACAAGGTAGTACCTGAGAGCCTCGGTGGCCCATTTCATGGCTAGGCACTGCTGCTCCACTGTGGAGTATTTCTTCTCCCTTGGCAGAAGTTTGCGGCTTAGATAGAGGATGGGTTTCTCTGTCCCGTCAAATCTGTGTGACAGCACGGCACCCAAACCTACTTCAGAGGCATTCGTTTGGAGATAAAATCTCCTGCTGAAATCCGGCACTTGGAGTGTTGGTGCGGAACACAGAGCCACCCAAAGATCCCGCCAAGCTGCCTCTGCTGTTTTCGACCAGACCAACTTGTCTGGACAAGCTTTTTTTAGGAGTTCTGTCAGAGAAGCAGCCCTAGTGGTAAAATTAGCCATAAACCGGCCATAGTAGCCCACTAGGCACTGAAAGGTTCTCAGCTGGGTCTTCCGCACAGGGCCAATCTCTGACAGCGTTTATTTTATCAACTTGGGGTTTTACCTAACCCTCTCCTATAACATACCCCAAGTATTTGGCCTCACGCATGGCCAATGCGCATTTCTCTGGATTGGCGGTTAGACCCACCTCCCTAAGCGAGGATAATACTGCCTCCAATTTGGGTAGATGTGTCTCCCAGTCCTGAGAGTGGATGACTATATCATCTAGGTACGCAGCTGCATTCTCCTGGTGTGGTTTTAGGAGACGATTCATGGCTCTTTAGAAGGTGGTGGGAGTCCCATATAGCCTGAAAGGCAGAACTTTATACTGGAACAACCCATCTGGGGTTGAAAAGGCTGTCTTAGCTTTTGCTGATGGTGTTAAGGGAATTTGCTAGTAGCCTTTGGTTAGATCTAATGTCGTGAGGTACTGACTACTGACTAAGGTTTCCACTAGTTCATCAATGCGGGGCGTGTGTCAAAATGGGAGACTTCGTTTAAATTCCTAAAGTCGTTGCAAAAATTAATACTCCCGATTGGCTTGGCCACTAACAAAATGAGGTTATTCCAGTTGCTATTGGATTCCTCAATGATATCAAGGTCCAAAATTTTCCTAATCTCCTGTTTCACAGCTACACTTCTAGCTTCAGGAATGCGGTATGGTCTTATTCTCATCACCACCCCTGGAGGTTGTCTCCATCCTGGGGACAGATCGTTCCTCCTGGGAACTTTGTTTTCATGCAGAACTGTGTTTACCAACGCGGCTTGTGGCTCCTCCCTATAATGCCAAGGTTTCAGCAAATTGACATTATATGTCTGAATAGGTTTTCTCCTGCCTTCCTGCCTGACTTTATAATTAATGTGCACCACAGCCTCAATCACCTTATATGGCCCCTGCCAATGGGCGAAGAGCTTACTTTCTCGTGTGGGTACAGGACCAGAACTTTGTCACCTGGTTGGAAAGCACTAACTACAGATGACTTATCGTAGTATCTTTTTGTCTCGCCTGTGCCTCATGCATATGTTGTTGTACCAAAGGGGTGATCTTCCCCAACCTGTTATACAACTGGGACACAAACTGAATCACATTGGGTACTTTTTGGACTCTGTTGCTCCCAGTCCTCCATGAGAACATCCAAAATGCCCCTTGGCTGCCTGCCATACCACAATTCGAAGGGGCTGAACGCAGTAGATGCTTGAGGCACCTCCCTCACTGCGAACATTAAAGAGGGTAATAGTACATCCCAGTCCCTTTTTTCCTGCGCCGCTGCCTTCCTCACCATATGTTTGAGTGTCCTATTAAAATGTTCCACTAACCCGTCAGTCTGCGGGTGATATACTGATGTGTGTAACATTTCTACTTTTAACAACCGCCATAGCTCTTTGATTTGATTTTTCTATGCCCAACTAACAGATTGAACCTTTAAAAAGTGTGGTACTACAATGACCAGCAGTGTTTAACTTCTGCTTCCTTTTGCAACCAAACAGCTGCTGATCATTTCCCAGTACACAGGTTTGTCTCTTCACAGCAACACATTTGAAACATAGCATTAAAACATTTTGATTTTTTTTTGGACCACATCCACTTCACAGTTTGAACCTTTAACAAGTGTGGCACTACAATGACCAGCAGTGTTTAACTTTTGCTTTCTTTTGCAACCAAACCAGCTGCTAATCAGTTCTCAGTATAATGGTTTGTCTCTTCACATCAATACATTTGAAATAAAGCATTACAACAGTTTGATTTATTATAGTGGTTTTTAACAGACTCCACTCACCACACTTGCGTCTGGAGGCTGGGAGGACGGCCGTGTTTTAGCTGTCCTACAGAACCCACAATGACAGCACTTTTGAGAATGTACAGCATTCACAGGAATCCAAAACAGGTATGCTGAACCATTCAACTGTTTATTGGCAGTTGTCAGGATGGTAAAACAGTTCCAACGCTGGTTCAGCAATCATATCAGAAACAGTACACAAAAATCCCCACCTCCTACATCTGGCTAGACATTACTTCCCTGTCTGCAAGCCAGCCACTTACTGGCATCAGTGGTCACACCCACACATACAGGCAGTGTCTTTATCCTCCACTCCAAGCACTACAAACAAATTACAACAAACCAATCACACCCATGTGGAACACCTGTGTGTGTGTGTGTGTGTGTGCTAAGAGAGGAACCTAGGGCAAACTTAACTTATAGATGATTTTCAATAAAAATTGTTTTTAAATTGTTTAATGGACTGGAGTGCCTCAGTTAAACCTCTCCTAGGAGATTCTTTTCACCATTTTTGTTTTGCAAACTTAACCATGTCAGCAGCCTGCTGCTGCAGACTAACTGTGTTCCTACCTGTTCTCTTACAGGGAACTGTTGCAAATATCCCTCTTTGCCACAATATATATATATATATATATATATATATATATATATATATATATACAAATAGAAAAACAAGTAGGGCGCCCCAATGTGTGGTTTCAAATATAAATTGGGAAGCCGTAATAACGTACGGTAAGGATGAAGTCAGAGGTCCTATGGTATAGTAGGAGTTCCTCTTCAGAGGTAATACCTCCCACTCTCCAGCAGAATGACAACAATGCAGAAAGTAGAAAAAAACACATATAGTGTAGTATATTCATATGGTATGACACCAAATTGTGATAAATCCTCCACCAGGGTCAATGGTGGGAGCCCAAAACCAAATAAATTAACATTATGTATGCACCTCCTAGTGAAGACAAAGTTATATGAGTACCAGAGATCACGTTATGCAGGCTGTCGGAGTGTGCTCAGGGCCGGCAATGCATCAATCAAAATTCAACCCATGTTTTGGGAAAAGGGCAAAGAGACATAAGATGTCGAGTAAGTCCAGGACATATGTCTTTCATGGCGATAGCCGCTCTCCTTCGGCTATATCATTTCCCACTACTCCACCAATGAACATATCACCTTCTCCTTCGGAGAGCGGCTATCGCCATGAAAGACATATGTCCTGGACTTTCTCGGCATCTTATGTCTCTTTGCCCGGACTAACCATCTGGATACAAGTCATCTGAGGCTGCCGCTCCTAATTGAGCTATGTGTTTTCTCTTTCGGGACTGATTATTTGGTACATTATTATACCAATAATTTATGTATTGGTGGTTACACTGTGGTTGTTAGCGCCTTTCTATATCTATTTGTTTTATATATATATATATATATATATATATATATATATATATATATATATATATACAAAATTATACAATAGCTCTCATTTCCACAGTAGCTAGTACATATTCAAAAATAGAGAAGGCACTCACCATTTAAAACAGATAGATTATTCTTTGTTTTCAATCCAGTTCCTTTATATTATAGTCTACATTTCGGTCTTACATCCAGACCTTTTTCAAGCCAGATTTTCATTGAACAGCAGACAAAACAAGCATAGACGATACAACATTATAATTACCTGACTATATATAGTGGTAAAGGGTTGTCAGCTGTAGCTCATTTTAGGAAATTATCAATTCTATGTCAATGCATGTGTCCACCTCTCACAGTGTTACAAACAATATGTGTTCCACCCTGGAACACATATGAGGGTTGCATGGTTTCAGACTTCTGTTGATAAACTACTACTAAATACTACATTCTACAACTATACAATAAATATCATTTCCCATTACTCCACCAATGAACATATCACCTTCTCCAGACTCCATTTCTAGCTGCACAACAAATTAGCTATAAATTCTTTAATACAAAGAAAAGTTCGTAGTTCTAATTCCATCATGTGTTCCACTGCAGGAAGTCTAATTAGGCATTTCTGGTTCGGAGTCTTACTGTATGCATTTTGTTAGTGGGACCAACAGGTGATGTATCTTCTTCATCCAACAATAGTTGGACATTGTTTAACTAGACAATAGTTGTCCAGTTGGAAACATCACTTCCAAAATTAGTATAGTTAGATTTTATATACAAAATTGCTATGCGTTCCACTATGGAACACACAACAGGAACTGAACAGGCAGACTTCTGGTTAGTACTCAAGCCAACCATATTGTGATTTTTAAAGCTTCTTATTTATGTATCACATTTCCCACAACGAAACACATTTAATTGGTGATATCCAATCCTAGGCATAATTGCTATGGGTTCCACCCTGAAATACACAGTAGGGGGCATCACAATGCACTTACAGTAATAGTAATTGACAGATAGTTAAGTTTGTGGCATTTGGCAATGTATATAGTATCATCATATTTCTTCACCAATATATAATATAGTACCTTTATGGTTCCTACAGTTTATTATTAAATATTGCACAGCCCCAAATATTACAGTAGCCAATAATTGGCATTATGGTTTCTGAAATCTATGGTTCAATTGTTGCATATTATTACACCACGCTAAGTTTTGTAGCATCCGGCAGATAACACTATATTCTCTGATATCCTTTATACATTTCAACATGTCATCTATACTCTTATCTTAAAGACAAAACTTTCATCAGGGAATTATTATATATAAAATATGTTTTTCATTAAAAACAAAAGAACAAAATCTTGTGAATATAGGATCCTATAGGTAGATCTAATAGCCATACATAGCCAAGCTCTTCCTTGCTAGAAAACAATATAGTGTATCCAGATTTAGACTTCCTAAAGTCAAGAATATATTTAGAGGGTTATTTTCATTAAGTACTTTGGCATTATAGTGTCCAACTGGTGGATCTATCTAGCCTCTTTCTTTCTTAACATTAGTTCTCTATCACCTCCTCTGGATGCTGGTGGCACCCAATCTACAAGCATACATCTCAATGTTGATAATTGATGTTTCTTTTTTTGAGGAAATGCTTCAACACTGGTTTATAAGCTTGGCCCATGATCAATGTTTGTCTGATTGATGATCTGTGATTGGCCATACATTCACAGAATATCCTAGTGGTCATGCCCACATAAGTTAGGCTGCATGGACATGTTAGAAGATAAATTACTAGTCCATTGTGCAAGTCAATCTGTTTTTAATTCTAATATTTCTTCACTTTGTGGATGTGCAAATGTTGTTCCCGTATTCATACATCTACATATCATGCAAATTATACATCTGTAGTATCCTGGCTTCCCAGCTCTCAACCAGTTTTTAGTTTTTTCTATAGTAGATTTCAGCTCTGGTCTCATAAGTAGTTGTTTAAGGTTGGAACCCTTACAGTAGGATACAAATGATGGTTCTTACATTTTTCTTTCAGTAAAGAATCCGTGGCAACAATTGGCCAGTATTGTTTCATGGCCTTTTTTAACCCTATAGGATTGTGTGTTAAAGGTTCTTGAAAAGACTATCCGGTCTGTAAGATCTTTATTTTTATTATGTCTTTTTTTCTCCCAAGTTATATTGTTTTTTGGCTCTGGTTAGGCACCTCTCTATTGTTTTTTTACTGTATCCCCTTTGGAGGAAACGTCGTCTCATTTCTTGAAGTTGTTCTTCTGCAATATCCAACTCTGTGTTATTTCTTAATACACGTATGAACTGTAAAATGGCTAGACTCTCCTTCAATGCTTTGGGGTGATGGTTGGTAGCATGTAAAATTGTATTCCGATCAGATGGTTTTTGATAAAGTGTTGTGCCCAGACCAATAGTTTATTGAAAACTTGTGATATCCCAAAAAATTATTTTATGTCTATCTCCATTGTATGTTAATTGTACAGGTGTATTTAACATATTAATGTCATTTATACATCTAATAAACTTCTCTTTTGTATCCAACCAAATAAAAAAAAAACATAATCTATATATCTCTTGTAATATAACATTTTTGAACCATAGTTAGGGTAAATATGAGTTTTTTCAAATTCTGACATATACAGATTGACCTATGCTGGTGCCAGGTTAGACCCCATGGCAGTACCAGCTAATTGTAAATAGTAAGTAGTAGTTTTCTAAAGTCCACAGTTCGTGCTGCCCTCTGTGGATGATTTCTGTGGTTGGACATGACTGTTTATTATTTTTTGCAGTGTGTAGGTGACTTGTGACCGCATTAATCTTTGTACGTACCTGAAGATCCGTTGTTTGATGAATTCGGCCATACGTTGCTTGCGCTCATGTACATATGTTACATTACGCAAGTTGCGCTTAGAATGCATCTGCTAATGAATCAGGCCCATTATCTAAAAAAAAAAAAAGTAAAATTATATTTGATATTCTGTATTTATTTGATTTTGTCATTGAGTAAAATGCAAGGTAAAATGTTATAGGGCCTGATTAAAATCTGAACACAATTTGCATGTAAGTTGCATTTGAAAAAAGAGCCCTGAACTTGTGCACAGTTCCAACCCTATTTAAAATCAAGCATATCTCAAAATATGTTTTCATTTGAATCTTTATCTAAGTACACTCTGCCTACAAAGTACTTGCAATACATAGTCACACAGAACAGACGGCAGTATACACACAAACGCATGTAAAATAAAAGGTCACATCAGAACACATAAATATGAAATAAAATAAGACCTATTACCAGCATAATCATTTATATAAATATAAAATTTAAAATATTTTTTTAACACTTTTTTTTACATTAATTGCATAAATAAAGATCCTTTCAATGTGTTTTTATAGTCTTTCTTACTTGCATACAAATGTTCTGTGCTAGTCAGTGGCACCTATACGGCAAACTCAGGACTTGAATCATCCGCATCTACGTGAGAATGCTCTTATTGTACATTACCTACGTTAGTCCACCCCTTCCTTCCCCCATTCGACTCTTCAAGTCATAGGCTCGTAGGCAGTCATAAGTGACATTTATGTTTAGACATGAAGTGCATGCAATTACGTTCATTGGCAAAAGGTCTGCTTCTGCATATGTGCAGAGCTATTTCAAGCAAGATAGATTACATTAATGGACAAGCGTCCACATATGAACCATGTTCATAATTTGTTAAGTTGCAGGTGACAAAATACAAATTTTGCAAACCAAATGAAATTCAAAAGAAAACTGCTTAACTTTTGTCTCAGGCGAGCCTATCTTATTGGTGTGTGCAAACACAACAAGATTTCCCTATTTTGGTTTTAGGAAGTATTTCTACAATATTTGTGGGACTGCAGTCCATCACAGGAATGCACATGCCAAGAAAAGTAAAAACATCATTTCAATGCATATTTTCTGCCTAATAAATCGTTTGGACCATGCTCTTAATTAATATTTTTTTTTACTTTTTCTCCTTATTACTGATAGCCTCACTTTTATCTTAACTAAGTGGTAAGAGTAAGGGGGCATCAGAACAATGTATGTTGCATTTTCCACATTTCTTTTGTTTTTATTGGTGCACATTAGTATTTGTGACCACATGGAGCTGCACAGAAAAAGCCACATTAAGGCTGCATGTATACTGGCATTTGATATGCGTTTTTACTAGCAATTTTTGCATTAGTTCAAGGAACTTTACTGCAAATAGGCTCCATTTATCAAAGAATGCTCAGAAATACCCAGTCACTGTCAACAGAAGCTGCAGACTTTTGCACCCTTGTAGTCGTCGCCAATCTGATGCACCAGTGCATGTGCTTAAATGTTCCTATGAGAGCAATAATGCAAAAATAGGCGCACAATATCACAACATAATATAATAAAAAAATATAACAGCATATTGTACCTAATTTAATATATTACTTGTTAATGGACACTACCAATATAGGAAGGAAAATAGAAAAGATGTAAAAATATTTTTTTATATAATATTTCTAATTATAAAAATATGCAGAAGTAGAAGTCAAACAATCACATGTTTGCCTTAAATAGTAATATATAAAGCTACAACGTTCATATATTTATTCACCAATCTTCTGTTTGCAGTTTTTAATCATTCTATTATTTCCAAAGATTATTCTAAGTATGCAGTTGGTGGTAATGAAGCAAGATTTCAATAAACATGAAATCCCAGTGCAAATGAAAATCAAGCGACATTCATTTACTAAGAAGATGATAATAACTTTGCTTCAGGCTTTATGTCTGAAGATTGTATGCACTTTCAAACACAATTTAAATGCAAATATTGTTACTAAAATCAAATTCTAATTAGCATTCATTGAACATATACAAAAAAGACCAGATATTGCAAATGGAATTTGAACCTGTGACCTTGAAGTTCATTTTGATCCTAGAGCTTCATATGCTTATCATACCAGATGTGTGTAGTTCAATGATAATCTGAACCACATAAAAGAATTACAAAAATAAGTATTTATTGCAATTTCTACTTAGGATAAATGATATAAATAAATAATTAACATAACATTTAGGTAGGAAAACTGTTGTGATTTGTCCTCCTTTTTTATTCACTTAAAATTGTAAAACAGCAAGTTACTACTTGGAAAAGCTAGGTATGGTATAAGAATGAGTAAAGTTTGCTGAAGTATCAATATATAGTATAGATAAAGTTTTGGAAACCCCTTATCCCACCTTATCTAAATGTGGGGCTCTATGTACTAACATAGAGCTGTCACAATGTTCAATTGTTTGGCGCAGAGCAGCTCCATATGTAGGAATTGTTTCTTTCATATAGAAAAAACAAAGCACAGCTAACATCTGTCACCTCTGTGTTGAAGGTTTTTAGCGCACAGAGATGAGATAGAAGCAGTATACACACTGTATGGTAATAATTAATCTCATTATGAAGCATTCGCTCTGTAGCACTCCTCCTCTGGCCACTCAAACTGCCACAAAAAGTAACTGTCACTATTATCTACATATTTGCATTAGTACATAGACACCATGGTATAATGCATCGCACCAGTTTAGTTCCGTGTGGTTTATTGTGTTCATTGGTTTCCCATGGTTACCGCTATCTGCTTTTCAGCCTGGCGGTCCTCTCTCATCGGACGCCATCTTGCCTAGTGGTCTGCGCATGCGCTACCCTGGGAATCTTCAAACCTCTGCTCAGCGGTGATTGGATCATCTGCAGCCAGTTCCCTTTATAAGGGCTTTCCTCCGTTTAATGGGTGTCAGATCATCAGGTCTCTCTGATAGGAAGCATCTACTCTGACACCTGTTCAGCTACTCCCGTGGTTCCTGACATCGTGGATGGTGCAGCTTACCGCTTCTCAGCAAACACCTGTGCAGCTCATTGCTTCTCAGCGTTTACCAGTGCAGCTCATCATTTCTCAGCATTACCTGTGCAGCTAATCGCTTCTCAGCATTACCTGTGCAGCTCATCGCTTCTCAATATTACTTTTGCAGCTCATCGCTTCTCAGCATGACCAGTGCAGTTCATTGCTTCCCAGCAATACCTGTGCAACTCACTGCTTCTCAGCAAACACATGGGCAGCTCACCACTTCTCATCGTTTACCGGTGCAGCTTATGGTTTCTCAGCATTACAAGTGCAGCTCATCACTTCTCAGCATTACCTGTGTAGCTCATCGCTTTCAGCATTACCACTGCAGAGCATTGCTCCTCATCGGTCCTGTTCCAGAGTTATAACACCTGTGTGGATCTCAGTGCTCCAGCTCTCTGCAGTTCATCTCTTCACTACTACTTCCCTTCTGCTTTACAGTTGTTTGGTGGGTCCACTCGTTATCTGCTCTGCGTCCACTAGAGGACTGCGACCTGCGGTTGGGAGCAGCTAAGAACATATTCACTTGTGGGAATCCCTGGTGAATACCTCTCCTCCATCAGACTCTGCACCTCTTTGAGAGTAAGCTGTCACTCGAGCAGAGGTCAACACCATTCCCATTATCTGGCTTTCATGACACATTGTACTTACTCAAAGCAGAGTAGTTACATAGGTTTTTTATGACACTGAAAAAAGAACCAACATGGAACGAAAATAGTTTTTGGTGTAGAAGAGGGGCAGCCCTTCAACATGTCAATGTCACACAATAGCAGAGGTGTTAAGTGTTATTTGCCTTATATTTAGAATAATACATGTGCTTACTCATAGTATAAACATCATTCTGGAGATATTACCATTATTTGTATCTTCAGAGTTTTCCTATTGGGTGCATGGTTCATACTGACTGCATGCAAATTGCCTTCCAAACATTTAAAATGGGACCTCAAGATCAATGTCTGGATAAAATAATATAAAGTATGGTGTGTCAGCGCATCAGTCAAGAAGCAGTTAAATAACCTAACATGCTGCTGAAAGTTGAGATTCAAAATCTCTGATTCTAACAATAAACACAGTAAGGATCATTCTAATAATGATATTTTATGCAGAGCAAACAGTGGTATGGAATACTGACAAACTGATAAATATTAAAATGTAATCTCTTGCTAAGTTCGTATATAGTCTCTTGTTAAGTTCGTATATAGTCTCTTGCTATAGATATATATGGAAGTTCGTCAGTAGAATCCAATTAACGAAATGTTGTGATCGAAAGTCATGTGGTCTTTATCCACTTCTTATCGGATGTTAAAGACTTCAATTATTTTCATATATCGTTTCTCATACACTGTCAAAGCATCCACATGTAATAATAAAGTAACATATGTATCACCATCTAGGTGTGTATATACAATAAAGAAATAGTTGCTACTTACACTGTAGTTTATTGCAAGATGCTTCCAGCCTCTCTGACCCTTTCAGGCTGTGATCTAAACTTGGTGCATCCACTCCTCCCGGATAAATGTTAGAATTAGCTCTAGGAAACTCTCGGCCTCTCTGATCCCTTGTAGCTGGTAATTGCACCCTGTATATCCACTCCTTCTGTTTAATCTTTGTTGGTCAATATGCTATTCCTTATTAATAACCCAATAGTAATGGAAATAACGTGTTAAAAATACATGTTTATTGCAGATATAAATTGTCTGTGACTTACAAACAGGTTACACAGATGCTGATGAAAAAGTTGCAGCTTCATCAGCTGACTAAATTTAAGGCTTTCAGTCACACACACAGCCTAAGATTGAAATAAAAAAATCTCCACACCGATTCAAAAAATTGCATATAGAGAATGAGTTCATGAGAAGTTCAAGGCACATTATAAGCTGGAATGTATCTATATTGCATAATGTAGATTTAGATATAGATAGTTTTACGATTAGAAATTTTTCAAGAGCAATGTGCAAAAAGCATGTAAACTATGAGCTTTTGCTGTATCATTCAGACAAGCATGTCTATGAAGTTTATTTAACAGATGAGTAAAGTGAAGCATTATGCGATAATGGATGCTGTCTTGAATTATTATGCGTATCTATTATTATTCAGATGATATGAATCATCATGTAGAAATATTATCATAACCAGATATATAAAACAAGTACTGCATCACTCATGGCTTTTAATTTCTTGCTCTTTGTAAATGAACAATAACTTCCAGAATTTAGGTTAATTTGTTTTACTGTGACAATTTGCCAATTTTGAAGCATTGCTCTTAAAATGCTTTCTACAGTGATTGTTAGTCATAGTATTTAAATTTAAAAAGGCATATGAAATGTTCTTTTGGTTACTCATGAGGCAAGAGGCACAGTGTGCTGGATGAACCACAGTTGGCTGGCTACCTGTTTTACTCAGGAGGCACGAGTTAATGGATGGACCATAGTAGACAGAGTTCCAGGTCTTGCCAGGAAGGATGAGGCACTGGATCAATCGGTGTCAGAATACAGAGTCAAACAAGCCAATGGGTCAAAGCCTGGAGAGAACGAAGGCATCAGGGAATGAGCTGGAGCTTAGTCAAGAACAAAACCTGGGTCTGGTTCAGTAGATAAACAACAAAGCCGAGGAACAAACAATACTGGGAAGTCAGACTGGAACAGGACACAGGATACTCTGGAGAATCAGCAACAGGCAAAGACAACAATGAGCTTCCACATATTACTGGGATAGGCAGATGTATAAGGGCAGAGAACAAGTGTGGGTGCTGATTGGGGAATGAGGCAACTCCTGCGGGTGAGGTGTTGTGTGTAATGGAGACAGCAGCACCTCTGATGGTCTGATGATAGAGAGATACTGCAGCCCAGATTCACATAATAGCAAGTTCCAAAACATAGTTCTAGCAGACAGGAGCTGCAGGAGGCAAGCAGCATTCCCATGGGAGATGCTCAAGTGCAGCTGGAGGCAGATCGTGACACCCACACACACACACAATGAAAGACTGTCAAGTCTTATAAATGTTAGGGTGTCTCCAATCTGCATTTCATGAGGAGACAAGGGTTTTAATTTCTTTCTCCTACCACTTTTCTGTCAGAAAGTTGTAATTCTCAATAAAAAATTAACAGCACTCTGATTGGTGGGTATTGCAAGCCATTAATTCACCACTAAGAGTTTGATGGATTCTACAGAAGACATCAAATCATTGAAGCCAGCTACAGCACCAGGCCCAGACTGCCTCAAACCTCAATATTACTACAAGAAATTTACTGGTGCTCTTACTTTAAAGCATGTTCAACAACATCCTGTATGGGCAGCATTTGTTTCAGACACAACATTTCCAAGCCGATATTGTCCTAGGCTGTGAGGCCTTGAACAATACTAGGTGCACAATTGACATTGTCCCAAAATACACAAATGTAAGTGTCCTGCTTTTCTCATGGTTTTTGACACAGAAAAAAATACATCTTGGCCATTTATTGGTTGTGCCATATTGGTGATGGGATTTTCTGGAAAATGTATTTATGGCATAACTGCTTGAACCTTAACCACTCAGTGACAATGGTGTATTCTGGCAATGTATTTAAGATAGAATCGACAGGAATGGGAGAGAGTCTAAATGTGAAGAATAGAGCAGAGCTTGGGAGACTGAGGAAATTTTGGAGTTATTGACAGTGATGGAGATTTGACGGGTGGTGGTGATTCTGGCAGGAGGGAAGATAATAAGTTTTGTTTTGAATATGTTGAGCTTTAGGTACCGTGGGGACATCCATGTGGAGATAGCTGAAAGACAGTTGGTTAAACAAGATAGTACAGAAGGGGAGAGGTCAAGGTAAGAGGTATATATTTGGTTGTCTACAGCAAAACGGTTGTATTGGAGACCAAATGAGCAAATTAGTGCTCCAAGAGAAGAGGTGTACAATGAAAAAGGGAATGGGCTGAGAAAAGAGCCTTGTGGGACAACAACAGATAATGGGAGTGGAGGGGAGGATGTGCCAGAGGTAGCTCTGTACCTTCTCCCAGTACTGTCTGGTCCAAAGCAATGCTGTCAAGTCCAAGGCTTCTCCCAGTGCTGTCCGGTTCGAAGCGTCTCCCAGTGCTGTCTGGTCCAAGTGTGCCCAGTACGGGCCATCCTCCAAGTGTGTCCAGTCCATGCAGTCCCTTGCCGATGGTGCCCTTCTGAGGTTTTGTGCATCACATATTCCCTCCGTACCTAGCCTTGTTAATGAGCCAAAGAGACAGGTACTGTTTTTGATAACGCGTTTTAGAGGAGAAGCCTTGGAATGGGTAAACCCATTTAGTGAGACTAATCATCCCATCCTTTTGGACTTGCAACTCTTTACTGAGGCAGTAATTGGCAAGTTTGCGACATCTCCCACTATGCCATCTTGCGGGTCCTCTGTACATTTGGCAATACCACCTATCACATCAGGCCAAAAGCTGCCACTGTGCTCCTCCCAATTGTTTTAGACTGCCGTTCCAATTAATTCTCGCAAGAAGAAAGGACAAAAGAAAAGAGCAGGGTCTGCGGTGCCTCAACTTCCATCTGGCATGATCTCCATTGCCTTCCCACCTTTGGACGAGGACTTGCATGCTGGGCCCCTTACAGTGGACTATGATTCAGACTGTTTTAACCACTTTTGGTAATATGAGCTGATAAAGAAATTCAGGAGCTCAATGAAATTAAAATATAGATACCTGAAGGAAGGATAAGGGTTAAAATAGAATTTTATATGATGTTCTAATTCTCATGTACTGTAGACATGATGAACTTATGTCTGATGGTGTCCCATCTGGAATCTGCCCTAAGGGGAGGGTACTGTCAGGATCCTTCTGCATTGCATGCTACTTGCATTGGCAGCTCCTGCCTCCTGGACCTTGGACTTGTGTTTTTATGTTTTATGTTTTATTTGTTCACCAGAGGTGCTGCTATTGTGTCCTTCCTTTCATCACCAAAGGGTTAACTTGTTGCATCAATTATCTCTTGCACCTGGGTATCTCTCTACTTATACCTGCCCCTCCCAGTATACATTGCTGGTCATTGTTTATTTTCCTTTCTTATGGTTTGCTCTCCCTGCTGCTTCTGTGCTCTAGGATTCCACATATTGCTGCTACACAACTGCTCCGGATATCTCTCTACCTTCAATTGTTCCTGCTTCCGCATTATTCACAGTGCAGTTTCAGCTATGTTGGGTTCGTACCATTTACCTGTATTTTCTGAAAAATAAACACTTTTATGCTTCATCACATATTGGGCTCCATTGCTGTGATTTACTGTGAAGCGTAGCAGTGATCAACAGTGTCAAAACCAGCAGAGTTCCAGGAGAATGACTATGGAGAAAGAAGCTTTAGCTTTTGCAGTAAGTTGATCATCCATCACATTTGTGAGAGCAGCTTCAGTTGAAAGATGGGGATGGAAGCTTGATTGCAAAGAGTCAAGAATGAAGTGAGTTCAGAGAAAGAGAGACAGGCATTTGTACACTATTTTCTCATGTAGTTTGAAGGCAAAGGGGAGGAAAAAATAGGGTGGTAGGTGGAAAGAGAGGCTGGATTGAGAGATGGTTTCTTTAGAATTTTTGAGGTGGGTGCATGTTTAAAGGAGGATGGAAATGTGCCATTGGAGAGAATAAGGTGGAAGAGGTGAGCTAAAAGAGGGCATGCAGTGGAGGAGAGAAAATGGAGAAGTTGGAAGGAAATAAAGTTGAGGGTACCGTTTTTAGGGTGACATGATGAGATAAGTGTAGAGACTTTGTCTTCAGTTACTGGAGAAAATTAATAAAGGGTGGAGTGGGGAGTGTAGTTGAAGGTAGTTAGAGTGGGTGAAGTGTGTGGAATTTGACATGAGGAAATATCTTGACGAATTGTGTCGATTGTTTCTTCAAGTAGGTGGAAAAACCATGGGATGTGAGGGAGGAAGTGGAAGGAGGTGCTAGTGGGCAGAGAAGAGAGTTGAAGTTGGCAAAGAGGTGATGTGGGTTAGAAGACTGGGTGGATATTACAGATTTGAAGAATGTTTGTGTCACACTTCTATGCTGAGAGCTAGAAATGACAGCTATGGAGCCCAGAGTATGGTAAAAACATATAACATTTATTGAGCAACTATGATCCAGATAATGTAAAAAATGATACACACTGAATATTGCAGACACTGAACAATGGATCTCTGAGTGAGGCTGAAAGCAGGTAAAAACTAAGAGTATGGCTGGTGCAGGTGAAAATGCGGAGTGGAAAGAAATCAAGTTGTTTGCTAGCAGCTTGCGGTAGTTCCAGGGAACAGAAGAAGTCACAGGAGCAACAACTGAGAACAACAACATCAGAAACAGCAACAACAAGACCAGCAATGGGGGACTTAGGGAGGCAGGCATAAAAAGGAGAGAACAGGTGCAAATAATTAGCAGGTGCAGCAGGTAAATCTCTGCTAGTGAGAAAAAGAGGCAAGGTACAATAGCATCACCTCTGGTGGTTCAGAGATACTGCAGGGTACATTCAAATAGTATCAAGTCCAGAGTTGTCCAAGAGACAAGAGCTGCCAAGATAAAGCAGTGTGCTGAAGTGATGCTGCAGTAGAAGCAAAGGCAGGTCCAGACATTATTCCCCTCCCCACGCGTAGTGCGTATTCCATATGCCCGAATCAACAAAAATTATTAAAAAAAGTCTGAATTATAGTCCAGTGTTGGGGGCCCAAAAGAGAAGTCTTCATCCAAGGACAGAAAGGAGAAAGGAATCTATGACACTTCCTCAGAAAGGGAGCCAGAGACAATTCAGTGGAACACAATGGTATTTCCTGGACTGGAATGATAGAAGATCTAGCCGGATACATTGATGACCCGCAAGTTGGAACTGCGGTAGATGACGCAAAATTGCTGATTACTGCCTCAGAGTTGCAAATCAGACAGGATGGGATGATTAGTCTCAATAAAAGGGTTTGCCCATTCCATGACTTCTCCACCCTCTTTGGAGCAGACTAAAGGTCAGTACCCCCTCTGGAGCAGGTTGTAGGGGCAGCTCCCCCTTTGGAGCAGGCAAAGTCACTGGAGCAGAGCCAGAGGCTGACAATTTGGAACTGGAGGCTGGTGACTTAGAACTGGAAGGAAGGGGATGGCAGCTTGGAACTAGAGACAGAGACAGAGGATGGCAGCTTGGAGCTGGAAACAGAGGCTGGCACCTCAGAGCTGGAGACAGAGGCTGACACCTTGGAGCTGGAGACAGAGGCTAGTCCCTCGGAACAAGAGACAGAGGCTGACACTTTAGAACAGGAGACAGATGCTGGCAGCTCGGAAAAGGAGACAGAAGCTGGCACCCCAGAATAGGAGACAGAGGCTAGTGCCTCTCGACAGGCTGATTACTAGGGACAGGTGGCTGGAACTGACACCTCAGGGCAAGAGGCTGGAACTGGCACCACAGGGCAAGCGTCTGAAACTGGCACCTCAGGGCAGGCAGCAGAAACTGACACCTCAGGACAGGCAACAGAAACTGGTGCCTCAGGACTGGCGACAGAAACTGGCAGCTCAAGACAGGCTACTGGAGCTGTCACCTTAAGACAAGCAACAGGAGCTGGCATCTTGAGACAGGAGACTTGAGCTGGCACCTCGAGACATTCGACTCGAGCTGGCACCTCGAGACAGGTGACTGAAGCTGGCACCTCGAGACATTCCACTAGAGCTGGCACCTCAAGACAAGCGACTGAAGCTAGCAGATTAGGCATTATCCCAGGGAGCAGAACAATAATGTAGAAATAGGAAGTAAAGCACAAACAAATCTGGAATGAGTAGGGGTTTAAACAGAAAATGGTTATGTAAGCTATCCTGGTGTGCGGAGTGGACAGTCTTGTAAGAAGTGTACATTACTGGCACAGTAGAGGCATAATTTGTTAGTCCTTCTGTGTCGCCACTCCTCCTTGGTCAGATGGGGGCGTAGACCACCTGCTAACCTGGAGTTTGCTACACAGTATTTTTTGATTAACTGCAAATGTGTAGTATTACTATTAAGCGATACTGTTTGCACCAATGCAGCAGCAGACAAAGTTGGTTGAGGCAAATCACCAGCATTTGAATTGGGAGAAACAAAATCTTACAGTTTCCTGAGTAAGTCCATAAGTAAAGCAGAAAACCAAGCCAGCTGAAAGCATAACAAAATTATATCTACTTATAGAGTCTGCAGCAGAGGCAGTACAGCAATTTGCACAAAATTGTTCATAATAGTTTAATCACAATAATTATTTTGAATCATTTAAACACCATAGATGTCAGGCTAATGGCTGTTGCCCTTTACTTATCTTAATTGAGAAAATATTGCTAATTCAGAATTTAAGGATACTCGATAAATGTGAAGAACTTGAGAAATCCTTTGTATTTATCTGCAATCTGAATGGGGATTTTATTTGTGATCTAAGGACTAATACAAATACACCAAAAATATAAAATAATAGTAATCTATAACTAATCAAAACTGACTGAAGTCATAATAGAAAACATCAGTCCCAATAAATATAGTATTATATGTTTACATGAACGTGATGCAATGAAAAAGGCTCCCAGGCAGGACATGTTATGTTATAGGCTGAGATTGCAGCCTTTCAATCAACACTCCAAATGAATGAGGCAGTATCAACCCCTCAAAGAATGATTAAATAAGGAGTCAGTTGCTATCAAGCGTCTCCAAGATAGAGTGAAAACCAAATGAAGGGAGTGTGTTCTTGGCACTATTTAAGGCTTGTCATAAATACAATCGGTTGGTCTTGAAAAAGCACATAGCGAAACGCGTGTCGGCGAGACGCCACATTCGCTCTCTTAAGAATTATGCTAATTGAATGCTTTGATCCCACTATTGTCGGCTATAATACCGGACACAATTAGGATACAATATTTGAGTGGCAATAAAGGATGAATGTGATATGCAGCATATGTGTGTGCCTTAGATAGTTTTATATAAGTGGCTACCTACAACCGAGCGGTCATAGGCGTCTCTGACAGCAACAAATATAATTGAGCATAGCAATTAGCTTTAAAGCCAACTTGTTGGGAATTGTACAGCTGTCATCCAGGGAGAAAGACCAAGATGTTTTAACATAGAGGCTATTAATAATATGTAGCCATTAAGAGAGGATATAAAAAAAAACTTCAATCACCTGTATAGCTAATAACACAGGTCTGCAATAAAAAAAAAATTTGGACAGCTGTTTTGGTTTAGCTGACTGATTCTTATGTTTTTTGGTGCGCTGAATCCAAAAATGACAGCCATTTTGTCCTGGGACGTCAGGTTTTCGAACAAACGGGTGGTCATCGTTTAAAAAAGTCTCTTAACGCAAATATTTTATTTACATGAAAAATATTAACTCATTTGCACAGGTGACGACAAAATTAACACCACACTCAAGTAGATTGCTTGTGGAATCGTCTCCTTCAAGTACACAAATGAGCAACAGGAATGGACGCATAACGGCCACCATTGTGAAGTAAAAATGCTTTTAAGCTTCTTTTGGAAGAGTCAATGAAAAGCCTCCATTCTGAAGAATCATACTAAATGTGGAACTAAGCCATCAACCCCTCTAAATCAGAGCAAAACACCAAATTGCCCTCATGAAAAAAGTAAGACAGAAAGTCTTTTTCCCGATATCTGTATCATGCAAAAGATGTACCTTCCATCAACAAATTTTTGCTTTTAAATCTAGAAGCAAGTAATTCAGCAGATTGCTTAGGTAGATCTAGGTCTCTCACGAAATCATTGAGTTCCTCTTGCGAGAAAAGTTTTGGTTCGTCAACTTCAACATCTGAAGAACTTGATCCATCTTCAGGCTGAGGTACAGTTCCATTCTCGTCAGGCCAATTGACTTCATCCAGGTTTGTAGGAGGGTCGGGCACAGGGACGTCTGGACCATGGGGAATGGGACGAATAGCAGAAGGAAGATTGGGATACGTGATGGTGCACTTCACTTTGAATTGTACCCCTTCACATCACAGGAACAGATTTAACAATTATCACTATGATTCTTTTGCTCGCGGCACATCATAGGAATTCCAAATCAAAAGCTTTTATCTTGCCTTTTGACCAATTACGAAGATCTTCGACGCACCACTTACATACTTTATGAGGAGCCCAAACTTTATCTTGGTCACCAAGTCTTAATTTAAAATAAACTAAATAAACTTTCTTAACAAAATCTATAATATTCAACTGCTGTTTTTTCACCATGAACTCTCCACATATGAAACAGAAACTGTCAGGCGAATTTACACACACTGTTGGAGGCATTGCACTAATTTTGAACCACACAGACAATAGCAGGATGACGACTAAAATGAAATACAAGATTGTGGAGGAATCAGAGAACAAGTTAATGCATGAAAGAACATGTCCGGGCAGGCCCAAGCAAGCACACTCAACAATGCAGTGATCACCATCAGGACCAATAAACATGTATTTGCATGTTTTTGGGAGCACTGTCATTGAAAATAAATTTGTTTTTTAATGTTCAGTTTCTTTTCCCCAAGAATGATGAATTTGAAATTTAGCGATTTCCAGCTACCTGTTTGACCAATGCACATTTCGATTGTGAAAAAACCTGACGTCCCAGGAAAAAACGGTGGTCATTTTCGAATTCAGCGCACCAAAAAACATAAGAATCTGATAAAATTATGAAAACAGCTTTTTGGTTGCAGACCTGTGTATATATTAATATTGCAAATAAGAAATTACTGTCATTTTACACTATAGAGCCAGAATAATATCAGTGGAAATGAAGGGTGTGTGTTCTTGGCGCTATTTAAGGCTTGTCAGAAATACAGTCGGTTGGTCTTGAAAAAGCACATAGTAAAACGCACATCGGCGTGACGCCACTTTCGCTCTCTTAAGAATTATGCTAATTGTATGCTTTGATCCCACTATTATACCAGACACAATTAGGATACAATACTTGAGTGGAAATAAAGGATGAATGTGATCATAACAGCCTCTGTTTCTACTCCACTATCCTTGTGGTAATCGTTCTATTGACTATCGCTACCTGCCTCCTGTGTAACTAGCCTACTGCTCCCAGTATATCAGCACAACTGTCTCCCTGGGGGACTATCTTCTAGTCTCTCAACTTTTCAGATACTTCGCATCCATGTCATCCTCAGTTAAAGTCTCAGTTCTCATTACAGTTTCGCTCATAACCTCCTAGAAGAAATGCGACCTGCGGTCTGGGAGCTGCAAAGTCCAAAAGTCCAAACTCCTTTGTGGGTGTCTCTGGCAAAAACCTCCCTCTCTGTTAGGCTCTGCGATTTCTAAGAGGTAGAACCAAAGAGAGCAGACTGTACGGGCACTCCTCTGACCCTACTGGTTATGACAGTAAGATCTGGCCACAAAATGGATCCCGACCGAGAACCATTCACAAAGGACATGCTGCAGCACTTGGTGGGAAGAGTTGAGTAGCAAGATGTAACTCAGGTTCAGTTACTCCAATGTCTTCAAGCTTTGATTGCCATGTGGATATCTTGCAAGTTGCTCCTCCTGCTCCACTGCAAGCTGCGGCTCCCATTCCTGAGGCCCATCCGCCGGCAGTAGCTGCTTCTTCCTTGAGACTGCCAACTCCTCGAAAGTATGATGGCTATCCAAAGTATTATCAAAGGTTCCTCAATCAGTGCTTAATCCACTTAGAGCTACTTCCACAGAACTTTCCCTCAGACTTTACTAAAGTGGCCTATATTATTTCCCTACTGTCTGGACAGGCTCTGGTGTGGGCATCTCCTCTTTGGGAAAAAGATGACCCCATTCTCCACAATAGCAAACCCTTTCGGAAAATCTTTGATGAACCGGAACGGGTGTCATCAGCAGCTTCAAGTATCCTCAGACTTCGCTTCCGGGAAAGATACTTGAAGAAAGACACTACCCGACCGTCCGTGAACAAACTGGCTCCCCAATTCAGGCTTCCCAGCCCTCCCAAGGAACCTATGCAACTGGGCAGCTCCAGATTTTCTCCTGAAGAGAGGAAGAGAAGAATTACCAATAATCTGTGCATCTACTGTGGCGAATCCCGTCATCTCATAGTCTCATGTCCTAAACGTCAGGGAAACGCCAGGCCCTAACCTGCTCTGGAGAGGTCAGGCTGCAGACATCAAAATCCTCTCCAAATTTCCAAAAAGCTTCTGTGTGTTTTATTGCTTTGACCATTCGTGGATCTTCGGTCCCGTTCAATTCCTATGCCCTTTTGGATTCAGGGTCTGCAGGGATTTTCATTTTCTCCGCTATAGTCAGGAACTTGTCAATACCTACTGAACTTTTGCACTGTGCACCTCATAAGACACCTTGTGTAAGTCCAGCTGGTCCTCTAGTCCTTTTGCCTCTACCTACCAGGCCTTGGTTATACATCTCCATGGACTTTACTACAGATCTCCCTACAAGTAAAGGGTTCAACACAGTCTGCGTGATTGTAGACCGGTTTTCTAAAATGGCTCAATTTGTACCTCTTGTTGGCCTACCCTCAGCTGCCCTGCTGGCCCTTTTTTTGGTGAAGGAATTTTTTTCGGCTACACAGGTGTCCCTTGGAGATTGTGTCTGACCGAGGAGTTCAATTTACATCCAGATTCTGGAGATCCCTGTGCAAACTTCTTAATTTTCAACTCAACCTCTTTTCATCCTATCACCCGCAATCTAACGGACAAACTGAAAGAGTGAAATAGGAATTGGAGATGTTTATTCAAATCTATTCTTCAGCCTCTCAAGACAACTGGTCTGATCTCCTGCCATGGGCAGAATTTGCACACAATAACCTTCACCACAAACCTACCTCTTTTACTCCATTTTTTATTACTCAAGGGCAATTTACGAACCTTCCTAGATTTGATTCCCTCCTACCCACCCAGATGCCTGCGGTTGATAAGGTGCATCAGAGTTTTGTCTGGGCCCCAAACCCATAAATGTCTCAGGAAATCTTCCTCCCAGTCCAAACATTTTGCCGATAAGAAACGTCGGGCCATTCCTCCTTTAAAAATTGGCGATAAGCTGTGGCTGTCCACTAAGAACATCCGATTAGATTGCCATGCATGAAGTTTGCGCCCCAATTTATCGGTCCATTCAAGATACTCCAAGTCATCAATCCTGCTTCGGATTGATTCTTGTGACGTTCTAACACCTATCCTGGTGAACAGATTCCATTCCAGAAAACCTAACAACCCATGCTTAGGTGTCCATTGTCCAACTTCAAAAGGCGGGGTACTGTCACACATCAGACCTGCTGATCGATGAACCGTTAGACTCAGGAGAGGTAGTACCAACTTGAGCAGACAGTACGGACACTCCTCTGACCCTACTGGTTGTGACAGGTGGAGAGGATAAAATAGATGGATGAATAAAATAGATAGATCTCTCTCAATCACTTCAAAGGAAATGATTGATAGAGAGGGTTCAGAGGATATGACTTGGAAGGTGCAACTTGGAGAAAATGAAATGCCTACTCCACCACGTTGTCTGTTTCTGGGTCTGGTGGTATGGCTGATGGAGAGTCCCCATAGGAGACAACTGCAGGGGATGTAGTGTCAGAGGAGGTGAGTCAAGTTTCTGTAATGGCAAGGATGTTGAGGGATTTAGAAATTAATAGGTAATGAATAAATGTAAGTTTTTTACAAACAGATGTGGTGTTCCATAGTGCAAAGGAGAAGGGAAGGGAAGGTAATGTAGATATGTGGATAAGGTTGGCGAAATTGCAATTACAGGGTGGATGAGAAGGTTTGGGATGGAGCGACAAGTGTGAGCAGAGAATGGGGATTGTCCAGGGTTCAGCAGCATGAGAAGGAGCAGGGTGAAGAAGAGGTCATGCAAGAAGGATTTATATGTGTGAGGTTGATTTTCTGTGTATGTAGGTTAGTGAGCTTAGTGGGTGCAGAAAACAAAATAGTTAATCTGTGCAGAGTAGTAAGGAGGAAAGTAGTGAAGGGGATATCATAATAGGGGTGAGAAAAATAGGATGATGGAGAAACAAGAGGTGTTTGAATAGAAGTGTGGTATAAAAATTTTATTCAATAAGCAAAAGTTCCAGATCATGATCTCCTGGTTTCTCAGATATAATTTATACCTCCTCGTCAATAAGCATTCCATTCTTAATGGCAATGTTATGAAAAATGGTACACAAACCAATAATGTTGCACAAAATATCTGGCATACACATGAGAGCTCCTCCAGACTGATGATGGCAATGATGGTAGAAATATATATAAAATAAATAGGAGTGAATAACTATAGTCAGAAAGGGTATGTCTCATGCAGATAGGCCAAACACATTTCAAAAAGTAAAATCTACGAATGCTTCAATAATATCTTACTACAGACACTCTATGGGTGCTGAAGGGCTGGACAGGGTGCCCTGATGAAGATGACTATGAGCAACAAGTCTCTGAAATTTGTAGCTTTAGAGGGGAATACAATTATTTACATTATTTTGCAAATGTAATATGATTAGAAACATTTTACTTGCAATATGAAAATTTGATTAAAATACATGGAGCATTATGACAAACTCTGTTAAACTACACCCTATTGCTGATTGCCTCGTAATGAAGGATTCACTGGCCCTACATGGACATTGGCAACAATGCTATGGATGAGAAGAGATGCATCACATAGAGCCTGGACATTGTTGAAATGAAAATAATTCCTATTCCTAAACAAATTATACATTTCTTCAAGGTGTTATGTGTTATTTCCAAAGCAAAAAAGACCTGAGGGAAAAAACCTGAAGAGTTTTGATAAAACTTCAAGACAACACTAGTGTTGTGTTGAATTAGTGTTGTGTACAACACTAATTATAAAAGTTTAAATCACATGACACATACCATACACATTTGTATAAGCTTAACCAAGCATAATTGTAATATAATCGTCCTAAGCAGGAAAGTGTGTTTACATTCATTTTGATAGCATGACACACATTCATTATTTGGTGCAACTATCAAAAATGTCACACCAACAAATGGGCAATAAATCATATAATACAGGTTGTAAAAGTGAATGAGTGAATGAATCAGTTGTAGAGGTGAATCTGCAATTATCCAATCAGAAAGGTCTATCACCCGCAAGAGCTACAATTCATGATAGGCATAAATGCATCTCCATGTAAGAGTGAGTTACTCATAATTATGCAAACATTCCCTTACTCACAAACCATAGATGTGAAACCTACCTATAACTTCAAATATTTACCAATAGAAAAATATATAATACTACAAATTAAAATGCAATAAAAGTCTCTGAATGTACTCACATTTTGGCTCGTGATGCAAGACATTTTTCTATTGATTGGGGTGAAAAGTTGATGTTATAGGTAGGTGATAATGCTATTGTTTCACATCTATGGTTTGTTTATTATGCTCAATTAGGTGTGGTGAAACTTTTTGAAACAGACTGCCGTTACAGAAGTGTTGGTCAATTTTATATATATATATTGTTATTTTTGCCCTTCATCAGCCAACATTAGACCTAATATGAGATCTTGTGAGAAAGACTAGGCATACCAAAATACATTACCAAATCAGAATTCTTGACCCAATAAGGCATCAGCTGCATGGTTCGTGATTAGTATTCAAACAGATATGATTTTTTTGTTACAACTCCCCAGATGATCATATGTATCATTATTGGTAACACTTTTCAGTGGGTAAGTGTATTAACCTGTACTTTTTGCAAGTCAACAATATTTGGCGACTTTTCAGGGGAAATTTAAAGCGGCAATGGCAGGGCCCGATTAAGGTTTCCGGCCACACTAGGCTATTTCAGCGGTAGCGCCCCCACCCCCACCTCCAGCCACCTCCCCTGCCCCCTTCAGAAACCTTACCTGCCACCTTCAGCCTGCTCACCTGTCCCCTTCAGCCACCTTATCTGCCCCCTTCAGCCACCTCACCTGCCCCCTTCAGCTACTTCACCTGCCCCCTTTAGTCTGCTCACCTGCCCCCTTTAGCCACCTCACCTGCCCCCTTCAGCTACCTCACCTGCCCCCTTTAGCCATCTTACCTTTCCCCTTTAGCCACCTCATTTGCCCATCTGCCACCCCTCCCCTTGAGACATTAGTATGGACTTACCTGCTGTGGTGTCCTCTCTTCAGCGCTGTGTATGACAGGCAGTCTGGCAGCTGCTAGCTGCCTGTTAGTGTGGCCGCGGGCGCTTTTTACTCTGGTCTCGTGAGATGTGAAAGTCCTGATCTCACGTGACCAGAGTAAGAAGCGCACGCGGCCACACTGAAAGGCAGCTAGCAGCGATCACTGCCAGACTGCCTGGGGCGGTCCCAATGACTCCGGCTGCCACATTTAGAAAAAAACAAAACAAAAAAAAACCATTTCAGCGACACTGAGCCACCCTGGCTCCAGCACCCCAGGGCTGCAGCCTGGTCAGCCTTTTGGCTGATCAGGCCCTGGGCAAAGGTTTTAAAGGAAAAACTTGCCATCAAGGTTGTCAATGATTTCATTAAAGCAAAAAATAACAACCATTACTCTCTTCTAATTCTTCTGGATCTCTCTGCTGCATTTGACACTGTTGACCACTCTCTCCTCCTACAAAGGATACAATCCCGAGGTCTTGAAGACACTGTCCAATCCTGGTTCTCATCCTACCTATCTAATCGCTCTTTCAGTGTTAATTTCTCTGGATCCACCTCTGCTCCGCTTCCTTTATCAGTTGGAGTACCACAAGGCTCAGTCCTATGTCCTCTGCTATTCTCTATCTACAGCACTTCTCTTGGACTAATAAGCTCCTTTGGATTTCAGTATCATCTCTATGCGGATGATACACAAATTTATCTATCCTCTCCAGATCTTTCACCATCTGTGTTGTCTCGCGCTACTTACTGTCTTTCTGCCATTTCATCTTGGATGTCTTCACGCCAACTCAAACTAAATCTTTCAAAAACTGAATTAATAATATTCCCACCCAAAAACAGAAGCTTCCTGCCTGACATTTCTATTTCTGTTGATAACATGACCATAAATCCCACCCCGCAAGCTCGTTGCCTAGGTGTAATCCTTGATTCACAACTGTCACTTATTCCCCACATCAACTCTATATCTAAATCATGTTACATACACCTAAGGAACATTTCCAGAATACGCACATATCTGACACAAGACACAGCAAAAACATTAATTCATGCACTCATCATCTCCCGCATTGACTATTGCAATTCCCTCCTTACTGGTCTTCCCAAAGTCAGACTTGAACCCCTACAATCTATTTTACTCGCAGCGGCTAGATTGATTTTCTGTACTAACCGTTATTCCTCTGCAGAGCCACTCTGTCAGTCTCTACATTGGCTGCCTGTATATCAACGAATCCAATATAAAATTCTTCTACTTACATACAAGACCATCAACAAAATTGCACCGACATACATCTCCTCACTTATCTCAAAATATCTCCCTACTCGACATCTCCGTTCTGCACAAGATCTACGTCTCTCCTCCACTCTCATCACATCCTCCCATTCTCGGTAAAAGGATTTTTTACAAGCTGCACCTAATTTGTGAAATTCCCTCCCACGCACAATAAGACTTTCCTCTAGTCTTCAAACCTTCAAGCGTTCACTGAAAACCCACCTCTTCAGACAAGGTTATGATATTCCTCAACCACCATTTTAATTTCCCTAGATTACCCTATTACCATCCTCTACACTGCTAACGCAAGACAACAACCCTCTGACCAACATTGCAACACACACAGCCCACTCAATACTTTTACCTTTGCGTTCTAGCTGGTCCATTGTGCAATTTGATGTAGCACATGCCCTTGTGTTTCTAACTCCCATTGTCCTATAGATTGTAAGCTTGCGAGCAGGCTTCTCTTACCTCTCTGTCTGTATATATTACCCAGTATTGTCTTATCAGTGTTTGTTCCCAATTGTAAAGCGCTACGGAATTTGCTGGCGCTATATAAATAAATGTTGATGATGATTAAAATGATGAGAATTGGATAATTTTAAAACTCCACACATTGCATGAGGTTTTCATTCTTAAAGTGCAAGATATACTATGTTGCATTTGCAGGCTGAAGTCACAAACCTCATGCAATGTGTGGTGGTTTTTAAACACCTAAATGATGTGTCGTTTAGGCTAATCAGCACATAGGACTGCATGGTAAAATCAGACTGAAAACATCAGGTTGTCCCATACTTAATCTTCCAGGCCAGTGCTACTCAGGCTGGTTACCATAGGGCCTGAAAAAGTTATTGCCTACGCATCTAGAGCTTATTGGCCAAATGTTGAATAGCATTATTCCTCTAGTGGCACCTCTGGCTTTTCAATTCCAGGGTAATATAAATAAAACAATATTAGATAAGAGATAACTCCTTATTGGCTGCCCAGCTATTTACTACCTTTCAGTTAGCATCCAATAGCCAATGAAAGAATTGATTTTTGGACCCCATCCCCTAGCAGACAGTCCCGTTGCTGAATAGCATTCAGGGCCAGTGCAAGGTTTCTCGGCACCCTAGCCAAAGCTTCCGCCTGCCGACTCTCCTCCCCAAAAGCCCATTACCCAGCCCATTACCCAGCCCATCACATGCTTGACTTTTTGTAAAATTAAAATAATAATTCTTACCTACTCGCAACATCTACTGATGTCCATATGTACTGATGTCCAGGCTCCACTGCTGCACAGGGGCAAACACATGTTTTCTAGAATGGAATTCACTCTATTTTCTTACATTATACACAGTGATCAATATACACAGGCTTAACTGACTTTAAACACCGATACACACTGATGACTATACACAGGTCATGCACACCTGGTGCACACTGACATGTCTCCCAGCCAACCAACTTTACTTTCAAATGCCCTCACTGCCCACCAGATTTCTCTACCATGCTCCTCTCTGCCCACCAGCTTTTCTCTCACATGCCCACGCTACCCACAAGCTTTCCTCTTCTGTGCTATCCTGTGTCCACTAGCTTTTCACTCAAATGCCTCCCTGCCTAACAGCTTTTCTAGCACATGCCCCCTGATGCCCACCAGATTTTCTCACCCATGTCACCCTCAGCCCACCAGCTTTTCATCAGTTTAACCAACATTATCCATTCTTTTTTTACTTGTCAAATATAGTTTATTGTGATTGTTTACAACTATTTATACATAAAGTTTAAAATAAAAAAATGCTCTAAATGGCTGCTAGAGTTCTTATTAATACATTATTTAGCTTAAAATCTAAATCATAGCTATTAGAAAGTTAAGGTGCTATTCATATTTAACATGGGTGTAGAAGACCTTACTTTGCATAGGGATGTTTTCAATGCAATTTATTGTCCTAATAACTATAAGGAACTTACCTCTCCGTGTTCCTGTTCTCGATCGCAGCTGATGCTCCGTTCTTCCAGGCGGCGCTCAGCTGCGGTCATGTGACATGCAGGCGGGAAATTTGAAATTCCTTCCCCTATATCTTGCTCGCTCTGACACACTGCCTGTGTCAGAGCAACAAGCTACAGCTTGATGTCTGGCTCTCTCCCTCTGAGTATCTTGTGCTGAATCCTGGTGTTTCCTCCATGTATGACCTCTGCCTTGTTTGACCACTGCTTCTGGATTATCCTGCTGACATTCTGTGTATCCGACCCGGCTGTTCACATGACTAGTCTGCTGTCCGTGCTCCAGTGTATCCAACCAAGCTGTGCTCCTGTGTATCCGATCCTGCGACTTTCCTACTGTGGTATCGCTTTAGTGTGTCTGACCGATACTCCACTGAAATGTGTCAGGAATCTTTAATCTGTGCTGATCTATTTCAGCTAATTATTCTGCCCTGCTTACCGCTTCAGATTTTGCTCTGAATCTCTCATCTACTACCTCTCACCTATTATGTAGGCGGCTAACCTAGGGGCCGTGACCTGCGGGCCTCCGGCAGCAAAGCCTACCCCGCCTTGCAGCGGTTCTTGGTGAAGACTGGGGGGT
Source organism: Mixophyes fleayi (assembly GCF_038048845.1). Lineage (NCBI taxonomy): Eukaryota > Metazoa > Chordata > Amphibia > Anura > Limnodynastidae > Mixophyes > Mixophyes fleayi. The sequence continues at coordinate 106,036,431 of NC_134406.1, forward strand.
CCGTTAGACTCCGTGTGAAGGCCTGTGTCAACTCTGACTGAAAGGTTTATCCTATGAGACGTAACAGTTTGCTCTGACCTACCAAGATTTACGGATCCGGTAATCCATCTGCTAGGGAACTTTTGGAGCATCTTGCCACTCAGGTGGAAGAACAAGAGAAGAATCAGACCCAGCTACTACAATTTCTATAGAGTATATCTCGTCACCTCCTCTGCCCTCTCATCCACAATCTTCTCAAGTATCAAGCTCGGTACTTCGGCTTCCTCGACCTCTCAGCTTCGGATTCCAAATCCTCCTAAATTTGATGGGGACCCTAGAGCTTGCAATGGATTTCTAAACCAATGTGCCATTCAATTTGAATTACAGGCAGGGAATTTTCCTACTGAAAAAACCAAGTTGGCCTATATTATTACTTTATTAACGGGACAAGATTTAGCCTGAGCATCTCCCTTTTGGGAACACAATGACCCCATTTTGCATAATTGTCCCACCTTTTTGGAAACCTTCAGGTGTATCTGATGAATCCAGACGAGTATCCAGCGCAGCCTGTGTCAGAGCAACAAGTTACAGCTTGGCATCTGGCTCTCTCCCTCTGTGTATCCTTTGCTGACTCCTGGTGTTTCCTCTGTGTATGACCTCTTGTTTGACCACAGCTTCCAGATTATCCTGCTGACATTCTATGTATCTGTCCCGGCTATTCATATTTGACTACTCTGCTGCCCATGCTTCAGTGTATCCAACCTGGCTGTGCTCCAGTGTATCCGACCCTGCTACTCTCCTACTGTGGTATTGCTTCAGTGTATCCGACCCGGTGCTCCACTGAAACGTGTCAGGAAGCTTCAGTCTGTGCTGATCCACTTCAGATAATTATACTGCCCTGCTTACCGCTTCAGAGTCTGTTCTGGATCTCTCATCTACTACCTCTCACCTATTACGTCAGGGGGCTAACCTAGGGGCCGTGACCTGCTGGCCTCTGGAAGTAAACCCCACCCCGCGGTTCGATGTGCAGGTGTGCAACATTCTTAAATTGCATGGTTTGAATACCTACCATTTTAGAAAATCAGCATGGCATTTTCAAACCGTGACGTTTAAAAACACCCTATCTTATGTAAGTTTTGGTATTTAATCAATCTCACGTTTTTCAATTCGTACATACAATGTAAAAAAAATTGTAGTTTTGCAAAACTGCACTTTGGTGAATGTACTCCTTTGTTCTATGCCTATACTTCTCAAGCAGTGACTTTTCAAAGATAGGTGTTCTGTCTCATTTAGGATCATGCACATTACATGGTAAAAAAACACTTCTACAACTGTTACAACTTAAATGAAGTATCATAAATAAAACAAAAATTGATATTAAGAAACAAATCTTGTTTTATTATCTACTTCCCACAAATTGTTGGTGCTTGAAGAGATACTTAACATAGATAATACACATCTGTTCCTTGGAACCAATGTCAAACTACTTTATAAATCAGTGATTGGTAGTTACAGCACATTTAAATGTATTTCCTGTCACGAACTGTGGTGCTACCACCAGCCACCGCGGCTCGCTTCCCCACAGTGCCCCTGGTTCCGGCCGTCGTCTTGACGACTGGGACGTCACTTTCGGCGCTACCCGGCCATTGCTGGGGTAACGGTCAGTATGCTCCTCCAGCCTCTATACACGCCCTGGCAGGAGAAACACGGCCGGGTGCGTGTCTTAGTTAAATTAGTGCTGCGACCCGGCAGGCAGTTACCCGGGCGCAGGCGCAGTATCCTTCCTTTAACAGCTGGGTCCCATTATTGTATTATGGTGCTTGTCTCCTGATTGGCTGCTATCAGTATTTAAGGCAGGGAGGGCTTAGCCTCCCTGACGGTTATAGCGTCCAGTTTACACTGTTGCTGACCTGTTCTGATTCCTGTATTGCTGTATTGATGTTGTGACCCTTGCTTGTTTCTTGGACTCTGCCTGCTTGCCTGTGACCCTGAACCTTTGGTCTGTACCTTGGACCATGCTGTGTTGCCTGTGACCCTGACCTTTGGCGTGCTACCTGACCATTGTCTCATATTCCACCTTAAAAAAAAATTCTTAATATACACACACCGCTTCTCCCTTTTAAAAGGGAACACAACCAAATTTATATTTTAATTATAAAGCTTGCACCACCCCCTCACCCTCCAGCCACACACTATACTATTCCAGAATAAGCAAGCATATGCACTAATTAGCAGTTTTACTGCAGAGCTCTTACCCAAGAAGCTTGGAACCGGGCACCGTAATCCCCCTGCCCGGCCCACCCCCAAGAGTTTACTACTCTGCATACCCATATAGTCGCCCCAGTATATATGGCACTAGAGCTATAAACTAGGCAAAACAGCTATAAAAAAATACTGCAAAAGGAGCTATAAACATCTCCCACTCTAGAAGACCCTTCTGACGGCCGATATCGTGTATACCGTCTCGCCTGTTCTCTCTCTTTTCCCCTCCCCCCCTCTCTCCCTCCCAATCCCCATCCTATCTCCCCACAGGTCGCGCCACAGAAAAAACAAGGAAGCAACCAACAAAAACCGGAACTGGAACATCCGGAACATCCGTCAAGGCAGCACCAACCCTCATAACAACGAAACAAAGCGCAGACGTCCCAGGTAAGCCCTCCCAAAAGGGTCCCTACCACCCACTCCAATACCTGACCATTCTGCCTTGCTGGTGATCTCTGACCTCGGCTTATGTCTGACTGTCCACTGCCATCTACCCAGTCTCCTGGCCTGCCACTACGGTTCTGTATTAGAAACTTACACAATGTCTGGAGTTAAGTCCTGGGGGCATCTGAGTACCGGTGAGAGTATAAAGCTCTATGGGAAAAGTGGCTGCTAAAGGTGAAGACCTCAGCCAACTAGTACTGTAAGTTTGTGAACAGACCGTCAGCCTAACACTCCCACATAACTTACCATTCTACCATTATAAAAAAAAGATCGTTCAGATGGCATACACCCAATGGTCCTTATGGAGCTAAACTCGGAAATAGTTAGAACCACTAGTCTTAATTTTCAGAGATTCAATCTCATCAGGCTCAGTACCAAGGGATTGGCGAATAGCAGATGTGGTGCCATTGTTTATAAAGGGGACAAGATCACAACCAGGGAATTATAGACCTGTAAGCCTGACATCAATAGTGGGGAAACTACTGGAAGGTATTTTAAGGGATAGTATTCAGGATTACTAGGTGCGCAATAAAATTATCAGTGGGAATCAACATGGATTTGTGAGGGATAGGTCATGTCAAACTAATCTAATTATTTCTGCGAGGAAGTTAGTGCGAACTTAGACCAGGGCAGCACAATGTATGTGGTCTACTTAGATTTTGCAAAGGCCTTTGATACAGTGCCACACAAGAGGTTGGTTTACAAAATAAGGGAACTGGGTCTAGGAATCAACATTTGTACTTGGATCGAAAACTGGATAGAGAATAGGGAACAGAGAGTTGTGATAAATGGAACAATTTCTAATTGGTCAAAAGTCTTAAATGGAGTACCTCAAGGTTTCGTGCTGGGGCCACTCATTTTTATTATATTTATTAATGACCTTGGTGTTGGTTTAGAGAGTAAAGTTTCTATTTTTGCAGATGTCACTAAACTCTGTAAGGTAATAAAATCAGAGCAAGATGTAGCTTCTCTACAGAGGGACTTAAATAAACTGGAGGATAGGGCGGCCAAATGGAATATGAGGTTTAACACAGATAAATGTAAGGCTATGCATTCAGAGATCAAAAACAAGAGCGCAATCTATAAATTAAATGGAATTAATTTAGGAGAATCTATAATGGAAAAGAATTTGGGAGTGCTCGTAGACAGTAGACTTAGCAATAGTGCTCAATGTCAAGCAGCAGCTGCAAGGGCAAATAAAGTATTGTCATGCATAAAAAGGGGCATAGATGCAAGGGAAGACAGTGTAATTTTGCCACTGTATAAATCGTTGGTAAGGCCTCATCTTGAATATGCAGTACAGTTTTGGGCACCACTCTATAAAAAAGATAATTTAGAACTAGAAAGGGTTCAAAATAGTACGACAAAATTGATAAAGGGTATGGAGTCATTAAGTTATGAGGTAAGGTTAGCCAGTTTAGGCATGTTTACTTTAGAAAAGAAGCGTCTAACAGGATATATGATTACTATATACAAATACATTAAGGGTCAATACAGAGTCAATACTTTCATGGGAACTTTTTACACCAAGGACTATTCACAGGACACGCGGTCACCCCCTAGAGTTAGAGGAGAGGAAATTTCACAACCAGCAAAGGAAGGGGTTTTTTTACAATAAGGGCAGTCAAAATATGGAATTCATTGCCAGGGAAGGCTGTGATGGCAGTTTCAATAGATATGTTTAAGAAAGGGTTAGACAAATTTTTAGCGTAAAAGTGTATCCAGGGATACGACCGTTAATTAAAATGGAGGATAGTACTGGATATAGGGTAAAAATAGGACTGCAATATTGGGTGTGGGGGGATTTTCACAATTGAAACAGATTGGCGGTTGATTACTCTGGATCAATTTCATATATAAGTGCAGGATCACAGGAGATCCATAATAGTCTGAACTTGATGGACCGGTGTCTTTTTTCAACCTCATCAACTATGAATTTAACACTTATTGTTTATTTAATCATCAAACATGTTAATCTGACATTTTGGGGCTTTGTTAAAAATGTAAAGTTTGAAAGAATATTTCTGTAAAGGGGTATTTATTTTGGTGGTATATCTATGTTTCCTAATAGTCTGGAATATGTTTTGAAACCAATTTTATGACATTGTTTATTTCTACTACCGTCAACCAACTCCTCACAAAGGTAGTTCTGGTTTAACCTAAGGAATATAATTCTTATTTTTGCTTAAATCCACAGGACCAATTTATATAATAACTTATACTTATATCTTTAAGAAAAACTGCACACAAGTTTTCAAAACTCATATATATGATAAAACAGTATACAAACTCAACAGATTTAGTTTGGTATGTTAACATAGGTGATATAGTATAGATGCTCATACAGTACATTACATTCATTGCCTGTTTTATAAATATACAAGTTATTGTGTGTGTGTTTTAACCAACTATTGTACACTGTAAGGGTATTTGTGAGTTAGAGATAAAATAAAAAATATATCGGGTGCTATGTTATCTACTATATTGTGATAGAAAACCGCTGCTACCTATTGATAGATACCTGGGTCTACCGAAACAATGGATTATAAACAGTAATAAAGGAGCGCAGGTTTCTCTATAACAAATTTATTAAATGAACATAAAAAAGTCCTCTATTACCAATATACAAGGAAACACAAACTGACTAGTCGCACGCACAATATAGTGAGGCAAATATATTCACCATAAACATGTAATAAATTACATTAAAAGGATTAAGTGTACCAGTATAAATGCCGCTCAGCGGTAATGATTGCGAGTATGTTATTAGTTAATAATCGCACAGTGGTCCGGACCACAGAAATATCAACCATTGATTGGTAATGGTGACTTATGCAAGCCTCATGTATCAATATCGGGACACAAACATTCCATTAAGAACCATTAAACATAATGGACATCTTAACGCTGGAGAGACTCCTCATATGCAGGTAGATATCTAGAAAATTCAGATGATGGTAACTTCAAATTAATGGCATTAGCATTCATGCGAAGATACCCGGTTGAACAGTTCAATACAAATTCTGTGTATATTAGTTTCCAGATCCTGAATACAATTGGGCCAATGAATCTATAGCCAACAGAATCGATCTGTGCGTTTCAAAAAACACTACACGTGCTATCAATGAGAAACTTGTATTAGATCTGTCGAAGTCAGCAAATTGGATAAAGTAATTTCAATTAATATAGAGCAAACTTGATTGTCTTTGTCTAAAATTATGCGTAGAGCACGCTACGGTGTAAAAGGGCGTATCCAGCCGCAACATGTGGCAATAAACAGTTTCTACACTTTTACACACATTCGCACAAACATAAACATTTGTAAATAGTACACATTAATTGTAGTTGCAACACATAGTCATTTATGTCTAAATATAGTAGAATTCATGTTTAATAAAGGAGGTATATGCATACTAGTGAAACCTACGGTTCAGGTTAATGGAAATGTGTCATGTTTGATATCATATTAATCCCCTTTACATCAGCAGCTGTCCGGTGCATTCGGCGAAGAGATCGCGCATTGCATACTTTAGTTATTGATGTTAGGGAATAAACCTTTAATATGATATTGACTGTGAAAGGCTAATGGACTGATTGTAATTGGAGTTTTGGCGGGAAGAACAGAGCTCAACCCCTGGAGAGATGACCCCCACCTTTGGATTCCTTAGATTGAATCAGCCTATGATGTGCAACTCCCTGGACCCTCCTGAAGCCTGGACCAATAGAAGCAAGCTATACCATCTGCATTGTTTCACTGTATCTCTCTTTTTCATATAAGCAGTAGCTCTCATGTAGTGTTCAATCACCTTGACCACAGACTTCAGACCTAAATGACTGTACACTGGATCCAGAGCGCCTGCGATAAGAAACGGCTGTACTTATTATTATTTCGCTTGAATTATTCTGCTACTTTTTTAGAATAAATATTTGTGCGTTGGAAACACAAATCGAGATTCGACAATCGTTATTGGATAGCGACAAAACGCTCTTAACAGATCCAACCAGTAAAACTGATATTCCGATAGTTCAGTACTGTAATGGCAACCTTGGAGATATAGTCAAGCTAAGTCATTCATTTGAACTCCATACATATCGTAGTTTTGTAAATAAAACCCGCCCGACAGGCAGCCTAAGTTTGTAACACGGCTTGTTGATGGGTAAATTGTTACTTAGCTTTGCTGATAATCCATTGCTCACAAGGTGCACAATGTTAATTGAATACAGGATAAGAATAAATCCATTAGGTACGTGTGTGTCGTGGGAGAAGAGAAAGCTTCCAGAGTTGGTTGTGCGTACCCCGGGGTAAAGAGGGCGGAGTCAGTTAGTCAGCTGGTTTCCAAACCACCAATCCTGACGTGTTTCTCCATATGATACGGCTTCATCAGAGGGATAGTGGTTACTCTAGATACCTGTTTATTTATAGCCAAACATAGTTACATGGCCATAATTAACAAATCAGGTATGATTCAGATCGTTCTGACATACAGAAAGTGCAGTTTATATCAAGCCTTCAGTAATGATATAGTTACCAAACCTAAGGGTTTCTACAAATGTGGTAGAACAAGATGTCTCACTTGCAGTTTTGTAGAACATAGATGTATGTCCTTTACATCCTATCATTCCGGCGATAAGTTTAATATTGAACAATTTCTGAATTGCCAGTCTAATTATGTAATATACCTCATCAACTGTGGTTGCGGACTACAATATGTGGGAGGCACCATCCGTCCTTTAGCATCACGTTTTACACTGTAGGAATATTTTAAAAAATTTGAAACTATATAATTTGCCTACCCATTTGAATCTTTGCAAGACAGGTGGTTTAGACATGCTTAGTGTAAGAGCAATTGAATAAGCGAGAGCTACGCCACGTGGAGGAGACAGATTCAATCTTCTCTGCCGTAGGGAGGCTTATTTGATTTTTAGACTGAACACTCTTGCGCCTCATGGCTTGAACGACAGTATTGAATTAAATAATATCTGATGCCCGCCCCCTCTGTTGGATCAGTATTTTGATAAATAGATAGATCATTACTTGGACCTACTGTTGGTATAGTTTAAGTTGTTGGTATATATATTCATATACTATCTGATACAGCTATGCACATCCATATGTGTTTTGTAGCTTATATATATTTTTTTATAATTTTATTTTTTATTTTTTATTATGCAATTTATAGTAATATTTGTGTATTTATGGGAATGCAACTTTATCAATTATTGTTATCTTTTTAATTTTATCTTTATATAATCAAACTGCTTTTCTAATTTAGATGATTGATATCGATTATACTAAATATTTCTGGGCTTGATCATTAAGCTCTATAGGGGGCTATAAATTATGCATATTATGCTCTTTTGGAACCTGGAAATAGTGGATATCATTACTGAAGGCTTGATATAAACTGAACTTTCTGTATGTCAGAACGATCTGAATCACACCCGATTTGTTAATTATGGCCATGTGACTATGTTTGGCTATAAATAAACAGGCATCTAGAGTCCCCACTATCCCTCTGATGAAGCCGTATCATACGGAGAAACGCGTCAGCATTTGGTGATTTGGAAACCAGCTGACTTACTGACTCCGTCCTGTTTACCCCAGGGTACGCACAACCAACTCTGGAAGCTTTCTCTTCTCCCGTGACACACACGTACCTAATGGATTTATTATTATCCTGTATTCAATTAACATCGTGCACCTTGTGAGCAACGGATTATCAGCAAAGGTAAGTAACAATTTATCCTTCAACAAGCCGTGTTACAAACTTAGGCTGCCTGTCGGGCGGGTTTTATTTACAAAACTACGATATGTATGGAGTTCAAATGAATGACTTAGCTTGACTATATCTCCAAGGTTGCCATTACAGGACTGAACTATCGGAATATCAGTTTTACTGGTTGGACCTGATACAGGTTTCTCATTAATAGCACTTGTAGTGTTTTTTGAAACGCACAGATCGATTCTGTTGGCTATCGATTTATTGGCCCAATTGTATGCAGGATCTGGCAACTAATATACACAGAATTTGTATGGAACTGTTCAACCGGGTATCTTTGCATGAATGCTAATGCAATTACTTTGAAGTTACCATCATCTGAATTTTCTAGATATCTACCTGCATATGAGGAGTTTCTCCAGCGTTAAGACGCCCATTATGTTTAATGGTTCTTAATGGAATGTGTGTGTCCCGATATTGATACATGAGGCTTGCATAAGTCACCATTACCAATCAATGGTTGATATTTCTGTGGTCCAGACCACTGTGCGATTATTAACTAATAACATACTCGCAATCATTACCGCTGAGCGGCATTTATACTGGTACACTTAATCCTTTTAATGTAATTTATTACATGTTTATGGTGAATATATTTGCCTCACTATATTGTGCGGGCGACTAGTCAGTTTGTGTTTCCTTGTATATTAGCAATACAGGACTTTTTTATGTTCATTTAATAAATTTGTTACAGAGAAACCTGCGCTCCTTTATTACTGTTTATTTGTGAGTTAGTCTTACATCTTGTTAAAGGTGTATGTCTGCATTGTGTGTGTTTGTATGTGGGGAGGGGGAGGAGGGGGTTGTGGGGGGAGTAGGGGAAGACACATATGCTAGACTCAATTTTAAGCATTTAAGGAAAACACACATTTCAACCTTCCCCATAATTTCAAAACAATTTAACCCTAATTCTGAACCAAAGTCACATTCTCACACTATCAGGGGCGGATCTAGAAAAATGCTGTACCCGGGGCGAGATATGGGGGGGGTGATTTAGGCCCCGCCCCTTTCTAACATCTTAGGCTGCTGACGGCTGCACACTATGTGCAGGTCCGTTCAGCCGTGACAGGCAAGGATTGTGTTTTAAACACAGTCAGAGCAGCCGGGCAGCACACTGTCTCTGCCTGTCACGGCTGGACGGACCTGCAGATACTGTGCAGCCGTCGGCAGCAAGTGTCTGCTAGGGGAGGCGATCTCCCCGATCGCCCCCCCCCCCCCCTGGATCCGCCACTGTACACTATAAACCATATTTATCTCACATATAAACGTTTACCATTTATTTTCCTATTATTTCAATTCACTTATCTCAGTCAAAGTCCAAAATGTGCAGTGTAAACTTCATTATGCTTTGCAACAGCCATTATTCACTATCCACATTCCATTCACATGGAAACTTCTAGCATTACAGCAGATATTATTTACCTCACATAGGAGCCATTTTGCAAGCATGGAAATTTCTAGCACAACCTCCATTTTCTCTATTGTCTGAAACTCAGTCTGCTCTAAACACACTGTACATTGCCTATCTGCCAGATTAACTACTTCTATTTCTCCAGCAGTAAACTACATTATTTCAAAGTTTCTCATTACAGACTGTTTTCAGTCATTTTACCCATCACAGGAACTCTAGGACTCACATTTTAAACCAAAGTCAAACAAACTCTACCATTTATCTCCCATATAAACACATATAATCCTGTTTTACTGTGTCTCATAAATCGAATGTACAGCACAGTCCCATAACTGCATAGCACTGCAGGAGCTAACACATTGTCAGCCATATTACCACTACATCCAACCACATTGCTCAACCACAGTGACACCTCAAATGTATACATTTTCTTTTTATGAAATATAATCAATTTACAACACAGTCACATATTAATCCCACAATCTACAATATCAAATCTACAACATCACATTGTCTTGCTAACTCTATTCACAGCATTGCAACACTATTACAAGACATGCAGTTACACATTTTTCATTTCTCAGAGTGGAGTTAACCTTCTACAAGAAGTTGCTCACAGCATTTCATACATTAATCCATACTTGCCAACTTTTTTGAGTTGGCGTCTAGGAAGTGGGCAGATGCGAGAGATTGCAATACACTCCCGGGAGTTCGTGAGACTCACCCGAAATGTGGGAGTCTCCCGGACATTCCGGGAGAGTTGGCAAGTATGTGTTAATCTGACCTGCTCAGATTTCCAAACAAGTCCCATACTTGAAGGTGGGGAAGGGAATTCACCTGTGTTCAAGCATGGCTGAACCTGAAGCTCATATATTAGGCCATGGAATATGGAATTGCAGATTTGCAGATTGTAAATAGTTTGTATATATATATATATATATATATATATATATATATATATATATATATTCTTTAATTGCATGTCCCCCCATTACAGACCAGTGAAACCATTACCCGCATCTTAAGGACAGTAACCTAATAGTATTTGATGCAAGTCAAAATGCTGAGACTGCTGTTGACATGCTGCTGTGATACCACTGGCACTGCACTTTGTATGTATTATTATCTGTTTACACACCTGAGATACCCCAAGTAATTTACTCTTGTCATAGGAGAATTCTCAGTTTTTGTGGAACTCAGGGTCATGTTGTTGATCAATGCCTTCTCAAGTCAGGAAACTCAAACACCTAGGTAGCATTGAAGTGGGCAAGCTTGGGAAACTCAATCTTTCATGTTAGTATGTGCACTATGCTAACAAGCTGAAATTCTGAAAGCTCGTCCTCCATAGACTGTGAAATCCACCTTTTGCATTTTTCCTAAGGCCTATCCATCATCTGGGTCTATCCACCATCTAGTCCTATGTCTGAAAATATAAAGGACAACCTGGACAGAAGTTTAATTTGTAAATTCCCCTCCTCTGCTTGTGTCAGTTATTCATGATATTCATGACCACTGCTGTAGAATATTATTATCCAATAAAAATGTCCAAGGAGAAGGTAAATGTAGATCAACTTGTTTCTTTTTTATTTTAGATTTGTATAGGATAGCATCTAAAAGCAGAGGCTCTTCTTGAAGTTACCCAGGACACATCCAAAGTAGGTAATTTAAACCATAGGGGACTTTATGGTTTCATTTGTTTTTCCTTGAGTTTATTCAAACATGGTATCTCTTGATGTTACCAGTAAAAGCATAATTACACAAAATAATAGCAAAATGCTTAATTTCAACCACATCGAAAGCAGTGTCTTAAATCTCAAAGTTTAACGCTTGCAGAGGTCTGCATTACCACTCAGGTTGACCCTATATTGGTTACAGAAACCTCAATAACATTGCAATTAAAAACCTATCTTTCTGACCTTTCATATGAGAGTTATTTGACCAGATCAGAGGAGCTTCTATGTTTACAAAACTCAATTTACATGAAGCACATAACTTATTTCGGATAAAAGAGGATGATGAATGTAAACTATCCTTCAATACAGAGGATGGGCATTATGAGAAAAAAAATATTTTTCATCCACTCCATTGCACAACATCTGGATCCAGCTATAATTTTCTGTTTTAGATTTATTTTCTGTAGGTTAAGCAATGCTATTACAGTGCAATTAAAGGTATTTAAATTGATCTTGTGGACCATTGATTTCAAGCTTGCTGAACATCCATGCTGTATAAACACATTGGAATCTAGAAAAAGACATTGCTTATGGCTAGTTCTCTGGAAGCATGTTAAAAAGTCTATTTCTGCCGGTTCAGTATGTACTCAAAATAAGGTATCCCATCATTCTCCTGCAGGACCTTTGTTACCTCTTGCCATCCATAACAAAGCCTTGATTTTTATCTATATTGGTGTGTTGTAGTTGACCATTCATCTACAAAGTATACTTTAGAATTTTTACTAAGCATTTTCCTTCCCTCCTTTTCATATCTCTTCATTAAGAACATATTATGATCAGGGGCATCAAGTGGGAGTAGGGACAATTTTGGGGAGCATGGGTTTTGCAGATTTTGCAGGGGTTATGGAGATACAGTCCCGTTTGAGCCACATTAAACGCTGGGCATAGTGACTTTGTGGTTGAGTAGATTTTGGGGGGCCCAAAGAAGTGGCAGCACCAAGTTGTCTCAGATAATGGATTTTAGTTTGTGGACAAATTTTGTAGAGCATTATACAAGTAACTAGGAATCAAATAAACTTTCCCTTCAGCCTACCACCCGCATTCCAGAGGCCAGACCAAAATATTGAATATCTTTTATATCAGTGCATTATTACTAAATAAGGCTATGTTTTCACACAATAATCATATTCATGAATCCACTGACAAAACTCCTTTCTTCATGGTTTATGATACCCATGCTACATTCTGGATCATTTATCATCTTTCTCTGTGTTGTCGGCTCCATGTTTCATTGGTTTTTATGAAATAATCAAGCAAGTTAATCTTGTATCTTGCTGTTTTAAACTACCTCCAACTTTGATACCTATTGTCTCCTATATTTTCTAACTAAAACCTCTGGTTATTAATTGCTTTCCATATGTTTTAAAAACAAGAATTTGAAATCAGTCACAACCTGAACTTAAGTAGTCAACTATTCTATCCATCGAATTGGAAACTGTTATTTATGTCCTTCTTCTAATAAAGAATTTTCACTCTAAGCATTCAAAGGAAATTAATCAGGGTCATCTGATGGACACCTGTAAAAGGCAGATACTGTAAGTTACTTGTCTACATCCCTGAGACAATCAGCTCCCTGTCGCAAGGCACCCCTACTGATAACGTATGCACTCACATGCCAGCAATGATGTACCACGGGAGAGTCAGGGGTGCACAGATTTATATATGCCTGTTATGTCATTGGATCTATTAGCCAGTGCCTGAGAAAGAGGTTGTGTATCTTTGCTACCTCATATACCGGCTACTGAATTACTGTTTATGGACTGGGTGTGTTCGACTATGCTGGGTTGTTTGTGACCCTGAATCGCTGCCTTTTGTATCTGTGCTGCATGCCACTGACCTCTTATTGAAATATGATTTTGAATCTGAACTGCCTGCCATAACCTTAGTCTGTATCTTTATTCTTTCAATCAGTAGTCACTTAGTGAGATTAATCGAAGGGGCATAACCTGTAAATTCCCCCGCAGCATTCTCTTGCTGGAGTACCTGTTGAAGACTGGGGTTCTTATTAAACTCTGTGTTTCTGGTGAGCCAGCTCCAAACGCTAGTGGCATAAAGGTTTCACATCTGGGCATGGGCTGTCATGGTGCTACTTACATCACGGATTCTGAGATTTCCCTAATCGGTATATATAGGTTGAATTACAACGTGGATACTTTGTGTTGGAACAGGTTAGTTACGTAATTTTTTTTTGCTCTCTAGAGAGCTGGAATATTGAGACATTTGTATTGACCTTCTTGCAAGGTCTATCTGACCTAATTAAGAAAAAACTTACAGGAACTAAGCTTTTTATGAGTCTTGATGAGGTGATTTCTTTATGTAACCAGATGGATATGTTTCTATCAACATATATGTGAGAAGACTAAGTTTCAACAATCTTTATAACCATGTATTTATGAACCCATGCAACCATAGAAAAATGTATCTGTTGGGGAGGAAGTACTTAAAAGTCTGCTGATAATTGAGGAGGGAGGGGGGACACCTGTTTGAATTGTTGGTGGTAATACCAACTTCCCAGATGCAGAAGCGGTGCAAATAATAGTCCCTAGTTTAGTGCTGGGGGCCCTCTCTCCTCTCCTATACAGCTGCTAATTAATGAAGGAGTAGGACCTGTCAGACACAGATAGGGACTAAAAAAATGGAACGGAAATCGTGATGGTAGAATAGCCAAATACAGTAGCTGAAGTCAGGAGACTGGAGAATGTTAGATTATCACGGTCAATATTTGTTGATAATCGAGTACTGACATGAGTTAATAGGTACTGATGTCACGCACACTCAAGGGAGTGTCAGGTAAGTTCGATATTGTTATGCCTCTCTGGAGCCAGCTGGGGTTCAGGACTATATATAGTTAAAAAATTCAGTCATTTCTAAATTTTAGCAGCCTGCATCTTTAGTGATGGCATTGAACGCTATATATACTTAACTCACCAGTCACCAAATTAAAAGTATATTAAAATTAGAGATGCTCAGGCTCAGTTCCCTGAGAACCAAACACACCCAAACTTAGCAGATCCAAGTACCGAGCCGGCTGCTCGGTACTTTTGCGCGTCCTCGCAATTGAAAATGGGGCAAAACGTCATTGTTATGTCGTTGTATCTCGGATCTCACGAGCTTTGAATTTATAAGTATCGCCCTCCACGGTGATCCAGCGCCATTTCACAGAGGGACTCAGAAGGGGTAGCACAGTTCTTGGCAGTCTCTAGCACAGTTGGGCAGTGCCATAAGTAGAATAGGAAGAGGAGGGGTAGCAGTGTTCTTCAAAGTCTCCAGTGACATTCAGGAGAGCTCCATTGCTCCATTGTTAATTGTCATTGCTGAAATAAAAATAATAGGTCTGGTAGGCTTGGTCTTCTAAATCTGCAGTCGCATTGTACTGTGTTATATAGGTAAAACACAAAGAGGAGAGCTCCACTGCTCCATTGCTAATTGCACCACTTTTCTTTACTGACACTGCTGTATGGCAATGTGCTAAGAACTGCCGTGAGTTTGAGTCATTGCTCTGTCGCTTAGCATCCAGCCAGATCGCTGCAGTCTTTGTTTGAAAGTGTATGAAAATAATATTGTGACCTGTGAAAATTGACTGCAAATTACTTGAAATTAGTGTTATTGAGGTTAATAATAATGTAGGGGGAAAAAAAGCAAAAATATGTGATTTTAGCAAACAAAATAGGGATTTTAGAAAAAAATCATGGGTTCTAAAACTAAAACCAAAACACGCAAGGGTGGTTTTGTCAAAACCAAAACCAAAACACAGAGTTAATCCAGATCCAGAACCAAAACCAGAACACAGGGGTCAGTGAACATCTCTAATTAAAGTGAAAAAAACATTAATAAAAATCGGTATATAATGCCCAAGTTATTTACTGACCTGTGTTAATATATTAAACTTTAGATCAAAAAAGTATATATTGTAGAATATCTTGAACCACTAAATAAAATATTTTAATCCTCTATTGTAATTATTATTATTTAAACGTTTAATATGGTTAAATGCTTCAAATATGTGAAACAAGGTAATTTTTCTCCAGTTTGAGGATTTTTTTCTTCACCCCATTTATGTTATCACTCAATTCTTTTAAATATTTGTTCATCTTTTCCATCTTCTCGGTCACACCATTTCCATCACCGAAAATTATAAAAATATTGGTGCCTGTGCCCTCTTTCTCTGCTTCCAAAATTTCGGCAGAAATGGCAATGATATCTAAATGAAAAAAGGAAAATTATTTTAATTATGATTAACGAAGAAATGGGACACAACATCATTTTTAACAATGGGACTACTACCACTTGCTCACCTTGAACACTGCTTAAAATCCCTTTATGCTGATTTCCCTCCTGGGTTTGGCCAGGCAAGCTGCTGTGCTGGTCCATACTTACTGAAATATAGAATCCATTTTTTGAACCTTTTCAACAATGTTTAATTAACTTCTTTCAGTTCTCGTTTTATTTTCACAATTTCTATGTCAGTGATTTCTTTTTGCAGTTGCTACAGCATCTTCAATTTTAAATTTCTGTGTAGCTACGCAGCACACTTCATTGCACATTTTGTTTCTGTAAATAGACGTCAAGGTTTTACTAATCATACTAATCATTACTGTTATCGTTAATTACTAACACTATTTACTAACTAGTTTTACAACGTTTTTAATAACCGCCTTTAATATTCACTTTTTAAAATGTCCATTCAGATTCTCTTCAATTTTATTTTCTCTTTATTCTTTAGGTCGGACCACCTTTTTTGAATACGGAACTTTGTTTATTTTTTGCCTAGTCTTTTTTATAGCAGATTTAGGAGCTTCTGCGTAGTTAGTTCCTTTTGGTGATTGACTTTTCGATATTTCTTCTCTTGACAGTGGTAGCTGTGCTAGTCCAGCACTCTCACCTTCTTTTCACTAGGATTCATTGGCTTGGCTCTTTTAAGCTCCTCCAATTACATAATTTCTTCTTCTCCATCCTCCTCCACCCAACCATGACTTTCTTTCACCTGTTCATCCACTTATCATATACCACTGGCGACAGACTGGCTCCTTTATAATTTTTTATTTATTTTTTTGAAATAAGGTTTTATTGAGTTTTAAGACAGACCAGGGGGTAAATGTATCAAGGTCCGATTTTTTCAGCATTGTAAAATCGCGGCAAATCGCAAGTGATGACCTACAATATTAGTCCTCAAGTCACCAGATATATTAAACTGCAATTTTTACTGTGATCTTAAAAATCGCTGGTCATCTCTGGTGATTTGCTGCGATGTCAAACACTCCCGTGTTTAGCTAAGTCTCCTGTGTTGTCCTTATCTAAAGTGTAAAAATATTTAAAAGTTTGTTTTAAAATAATTGTCCCTAGTGCTGCCAGCCAACTGCTGGTTATGTGAAAATCGGGAAAAAAAATTGTGTGGGGTTCCCCCGATTTTCACATAACCAGCACTAGGCAAACCAGCCTGGGGTGGGTGGTACTATATCAGGGGGACACGCAGCAGGGGTCCCCCTGCCATAATGACAACCAACCCCAGGCTGTTCAGTGTTGGGCTGGATTCCCTAGGGAGTGGGTTCCGCTCAAAAAAACGAGCGGTCCCCCCTCTAGGGACACCCAGCCCAGTGCTGAAAGCAATGGGGCTCTTCCTACACCTCTGGGCGGTGGGTATAGGGTAATAACGGCGAACATTAACTAACAAAACAAAACAGATGCCATTTTGTTTTGTGGAACTACAAGTCCCAGCCAACTCGGGCTGCCATAAACAGTTCGGGCATGCTGATGCTTGTATAACCACAAGCACCAGCATACCCATGGCAGCCAGGGCATGCTGGTACTTGGAGAAAAGTTTTCCTTGATTTTCACGCAAATTTTTCCCCAATTTTCACACAACCAGTAGTAGGCTGGCAGTACTAGGTTAATAGTGCACGGAAGAGGGACCCCACACATTTTTTTTGTCAGACGCCGTCCCTGTGCTATTTCCGCTGCACAGAGACGGACGTCTGCTTCTGTTGCCGAGCGCCCGGTTGCTAGGCAACCGGGTGTACTTCCAGGTCGGCGGTCACGCATTCCGTTGCTAGTGTTTAGCCTCACCACCGCCAATGATTGGACTGTCTCCTGTATATAAGGGTCACTCTGGCACTTGGTGAGTGCCAGAGTATTAGGTCTCACCTAGCTCCAGCGTTCCTGTGTTACCTCTTGTGAATTACCCGGATTGTTCCTGACCATTCTTCCTCTGCCTTCCTTGTGTACCAAACCCGGCTTGTTGACAACTCTCTCTACGCTTCTGACACCTGACCCGGCTATCCCTGACTACGATATTGGATTCTCCTTGTGGCATATCCTGATTCTCCATTCGGATCCAGCCTGCCTGACACCGTTCCATCTTACTGCTTCACTGGTTACTCCCTCTGAGGACCGCGACCTGCGTGTCTCCCGCAGCTAAGACCATACTCCCTTGCGGGTGTTCGTCGTGAAGACCTGGGACACGTTAGACTCCGCGCCTCTTTGGTGAGTAGTGCCAAAACCAGTAAGCAAACATCCTGAGTTGTGACATTTTTTTTAAACTTTTATCTACTTTTAAACTTTTGACAGCCGCCTGACCTCCGGCTCTATAGACAGGGCAGTGTAACAGTGATGTGTTTACTAAACACGCTGCTAGGATGCAGTGTGTTGTATCTGGTCATTTTTAAAGCAAACTCAGGAGAGTTTGCTTAATCGTAGCTTCATACATTTGTGACTTGTATAGCTTGAGTGGCAAACAGTTGGGACTTTGATCTCTATCGATTTTGGAAATAGCAATTTTGACAGAAACACATCTCTGGCGATTTTACATGAAATCTCAGATTCATACATCAGCGAGTTTCAACTCTCCCGAGAAAATTGCTGAATTTTCAAAATCGGAGCTTGATACATTTACCCCCAGATCTGAGAATACAGGCATTTTGTAAAATATTGTTAAGCATAAATCAGAAAAATATTTGTAGTGAGCCTACCAAACAGATACTTAAATGACTGCGTAAAACTAAATAATGAGAGCTGCCCTTTTGAAATCTGGAGGTAGAGAAGAAGAGAACAGGAAAAGGGTAGAAGAGTGGAAAAGGGGAGGAACGAAAAAAGAGTGTTAGTACAGGGAAAAATAGGATGAAAAAATATTTGGGAAAAAAAGGAATTTGAATCTATTGGGAGTGTTGAGTTCTCTGAACAGTAAGGTTATGTCACATTTAAAGAATTACAATATTAAGAAGCAAAATAGTTTTGCCAGGAACGCCAGATTGATAGGAATTGATTAGGATGATCGTTTAAGATACTAGTCATATGCTCTAGGTTATAGATTTCACAAAGACTCTGAATCAGCACTCGAATAGTGGGACCCTCCAACTGCTTCGAGTTTTTAGCAATTAACCGTCTGGCAACAGTGAGGATACTTGTTAAGGTAATTATGAATGTGCCCAAGCATGCTTAATCCTTTTGTGTGATTTAGTGTCCAAGCAGGCTTAATCCTTTTACGTGATTCAGTTCACACTGATATCCTTACCACATTAAGACATGATATCCGGATTGAACTGGTAACCATGGTTACCATAGTGTTGCCACAGCGTTACCAGGAATGATGTCAGTACAGGGGGAGGGATCTCCCCTTTAAATAGCCAATCAAGCCTAACGCTCGGCTTGCCTTGATAAAGCTACTAGCGAAACACGCGTCGGCAGACGCCGCGTTCACTGCTAGTGTTCCTACAAACAATTTATTTAATACTATGACCAGCAAATCCTCGTAGCTCATTTTTAGACTTCTAACCCACTAGCCTAAATACACCATCTCCGTTAAGAGTATATAGCTCTCCATCTATCACGCTGTCATTTCAGTGAGAAATTTACAACTCACTGTGTCCATTGCAAGTGATCATGCTCACGATAAGGGGACTGAGCATATGCAAATGAACATGGAGGGCTAAACTAGCGATAGTTATATTTATGCTAATCTTTGGGTAGTTTATCCACAAGACCTGAAATTCTCAATGTGGCTCATAATTAAATGATCTAAATTAGTCACACTTTGTCACTAAGGGCTTAAATAGCTCTGAATAACGTCTTTTACATTTTACCCAGAATCCATCTGTGTATTAACATATGCAAATGAGGTTGGCAGACTGATCTTAGGTCTGCTTATTGATTCTTATGTTGCCTGTGTAAATGTGAACAGCTAAACAGTGTTTCCCTCAATTTAATTTAATGTAATAATACTCAATATTAATCTAATCCATCTTTATGAATGGAACCATTTGAGGATGATACACTTCTGCTGCATAAAGACCTTCACATGCTCATATGATCACCTTGATTAAATATTACATCGATTAGTAGATGTGTAAATGCATGAGTTATATGCTGCTTATGTATCATGAATAAACAGCATTTATTATCTCTATAGCTCATAAAGAGTATTTAGAATCCCTCAGTGAAGGGTCTATCATAGTGGATAATCAAAAGAAGGTATATTCCTAGTATACGAGGCTTTCAATCCAAATAATTATATTGATTATTTAGGACACGTATTCATGACCTAATATATGGTACTAATATGATTCAAAGCAGTTACGCGGCCTGACAATTTGTATTGTCTATTTTATCTGTTTATTTTTTCTTCAATTGCATTTCATCTACACTTTTTAATATTTTGCTATTAGAATTTTTATGTCAAGTTTATTCAATAAAGATATATTTAACAGTAATTTTCAGACAATTTCTGGTCCATTTGAGTGCCCCATATGATCATTTCTGCTCTCTTTTGCTTTCTATTTGTGGTTTTCAATAATTATGATCGGGTGCACCCTTCCCACAAGTGGATAGTTATTATTATCCCAGCCTAATTAGTGCAGTGATTAGAGTGGAAGTATATTGGACAACCTAGTGCGGTCTTTTTCCTTCTTAGTTCCAGGATATGGTCTGGGAGTTTCCAAATCACTCTATGTGTGTCACGGGGGAGGCGAGAAAGAAGGAAATAGGACAGATGAAAAGGAACTTGCTGGTGAGCAATTTTGTGGATAAGTTCAGTAGATCAGATAAGATCAGATAATTTTAGGACAGCTCCACCAAACGTGAGACAGGGATGCCCGATAACCACAGTTACGCCAGCAGAGGTTTGTAGTTTTTGGATTAATAGCCTTTAGTCTGGATGGGACCAAATACAAGCAAAATAAAAGTTTATAAGAGTTTTCTTGAATTCGAGTGCAGATTGAAGATTTAGCGACTGCTTCTCTAACTTCCCTCCACTCCTCAGCTTCTAGGGTCACAGACATATCCTCTTCCCAGCGTACCTCGAGTGACTCTTTGTCAAGAAGATTGTTATGCATCAGTAGAGAATAAAAAGTAGAAATTAAACCTCTGGAGGATGTATTAAAAAAAAGTTTATAGGGTGGTTGGGCAGCAAAGAGAGCATGGGTCTATTTTGCCATTAAAAAGATGTTGAACTTGAAAGAAGTATTGATAGAAGGCAGGGGAAGGTAGGTTAAGGCAATTGCATAACTCAGGGAAGGTTGGAAAGAATCCCATCAGAACCACATGAGGTAGAAACATGAGGTTGTGTTTTGTCCTATGAGTAAAAGACTTGGGGCTAGATTTACTATCACGCGTGATGCATGGCGGCTTGAAGCCGCCATGCATCGCGGCGGTGTTCCGGCGGGTTTGCATTGCAAACAGCCGGATTTACTAATGGGCGCATTTCATCTTCAATTTGAAGCCGCCGGCGATGTCATGGCGGGATGTAATGCTCAAAGCCGCCGGCGGCTTTGAATAGAACATGGCGCTTTGCTTTAAATGACAGCGCTTTCGTGTGAAGGCGGTTTTTTTGAAAAATACACCTGTCTCATGGCCTGTTACTATTGGCTATTTTCAAAGTCAGGAGATTTGACATCACAAGCCCTATATAAACCACTGGCCTGACACTTTTTTTTTTATAGGGCTTTGAGGAGTTTTGTGAGAGGAGTTTGGAGGATTGTGCTTTGTGATAGTTGGTGAGAGTTGGAGTTTGGTGGAGCGATATCTGATTGAAGTGTGAGTAGTCCTGTGGTATTTTTCTGTTTTGTACATTTATTTTCTCATTTATTTTCTGTCTTGTATTTTTTGTATTTGACTGGTCCTTTGTCTGTGTTAGTTGTGTGTGACTGTGTTGAGAGTGTGTCTGTAGTTAGTGTAGTTTGTCCTTTGTGTTTGTAAGTCTTTCTGTGTTTTGTGTGGTTCACATTTATTTGTGAACATGTCCAGCGAGAGGAGGGGAGCAGAGGCTGAGGAGAGGGAGATGGAGGTTGAGGGGGCAGAGGAGGGAGAGGAAGAGTTTGAGGAGACAGGAGAGGGCAGGAAGACTAAATCAGGGAGAAATGTCAGATTCTCCCATGATTAAAATTGTGTGCTGGTGCACAATATCATTCCCTGCTATGAGGTTATCTTGGGGAACCTTGCAGCCCGGACTCCGCTAAGGCGGCGCCACCAATTGTGGGCTAGAGTGTGCGATGCTGTTAACGCAGTGGGCCCACTAAAGTGGACAGTGGCGCACTGCTGCAAGCGGTTTTCTGATATTAAAAGGAGGCTGAAAGAGAAGATGGCCCAGGAAAAGAGGGCAACCAGGTGCACGGGTGGTGGCCCTCCTCTTCGTATTGAGTACACAACGTATGAGGAGGAGCTGCGCCAGATAATGCCGGCAGAGATTGTCGAGGGGATAAACGTCAAAGACACGGATTCGCCCTCTTTTGGCCAAGTAGTTGGTGAGTTATTTGGTTTTTTTACCCTAACAGTATTTAAAATGCTTTTTTCTTTGTAAAAATGCTTTTTTCTTTTTTGAAATGCTTTTTGCTTTTTAAAAGTGACTTTTTTCTTTTTCAAGTGTATTTTTTACTCTATTAGTTTGTAAAGGTTTTTTTTTTTTTTTAAACCTGTTCTTTTATTTGCAAACACATTTTTGAAATAAACTGTATATTTTTAAATTGTTTTTTGCTGCAAATACATTGTATGCTTTTTCAAATACATCCAGATTCGCCAGGACCGCAGTACAGTCCCAGTCCGAGACCTACACCTCCACCTTCAGTGAGAGATTCGGGCACAGACGAGCAAGCAGGTGCGTGATTTCTGTTTAGGAGAGAAATAATGGAGTTAATTGATTTTCTGTGCAAATGTTGCTGTCAATTTTTTTTATTTTTTTTATGGTTTGCAATGAGAACTTAGGGCTACATTTACTAAACTGAGATGTTGCCTATAGCAACCAATCATAATATACCTTTACTTTATGTATTGCATTCAACAAAATGACAGCTACAATCTGATTGGTTGCTATAGGCAACATCTCCACTTTTGCAACCACGCAGTTTACTCAAAATACCCCAGCATGTACTACATAGAGGGAGTACTAAAATAGTATTAGTTTACCCCTAAGCAGAATTTGGCTTACTAAATCCTCATATTTGTAGGTTAAAAATACTTTGCAGTTTTACCCCCCTCAGCCATACATAGTCCAAATGATAATGTGTATTCAAAAGATAAAAAGTGCATCCTGAAGCAGGTAGCATAGGACAAGAAATCAGGAATGCAAACATTGTGAAACAATCTGTAGTTGCTAAAGATTATTCTTTCCTATCCAGTGTTCAGAATGCAATATACAAACATTTTATATCCTATATACTTACCGTCATTTTTCATACACAGGGCCCTCTTCATACCAGGCACCTCAGGCGGAGTCCCTGCAAATGTCCCCTGAGCCAGATGAGCAAATGATAATCACCCTGGAAACAGTGGATGCCCCTGTGTCTGGTTTCCAGGATGTTGCACCTGGCCCTGCTGAAGCCCCAGCACACCAGCATCCTGCACCGCAAAGTATGGACCCAGCCAGAGAAATGGCACTGTCTATTGGCGCTTTCCAGCAGCAGCAAACATTCTTCATGGAGAGCCAAACTGTCCAAAATTGCGGCCCAGTTGAGGCGGATGCACCGCACAAATAGCCAAATCCCTGCTGCCATCAACCGTCTGGCTAATGCATGGGAACAATCAAATGTGCAGATGGCCCAAATGACTGGGGCTGTGGAGGCATTACATTCCTCCGTTCGTAAGGGGAATGCGAACGTGACCTGGCTGGCAGGGCAACTACAACAGGAACTCATTGCCCGCTTGCCTGCACCTTTTTCATCGGCCACCACCAGTACCGCTAGTACGCCAAGCAGATCGGCACAGAGCACTCCTCCAAGGAGAGGTGCTCGCACCAGGGGTGGGCGAGGGAGAGGAGAGAGTGGGGCAAGACATAGCGATATGCCAGCAAAAAGGCGTCGCTAGCGCTAAACCATTCTTATTACCTAATGTTTTGTTCAGTTTGTGTAAGCATTATACTTTATTATTTATTGTGTTGTACTGCAATAAATGCAGTTAAATTTCTATGGTGTCAGTGTTTCTTTTCTGCTAATTAAACAAGAGTAAACTAATGTTTAAAAAAACTATGCACTCAAAGCACTTACCCATTGACCTCTTGTCACTTTCCAGGGATGTTCATATTTACCACATGAGGAGTACACACTATCCTCTTTTTAAAGGTTCCAATGTACAAAACAATTTAAATAAAAAAAAACATTGCACTCACATCAAACACATTTTAGAGCAATAAATGTTTTTCCTATTCTGCACTTACATGTGAAGTAGTTTGTAATGAGACGGACTCTAATCTGCCTTCCGCCCTCTGTGCTCTGCACATCACCAGATATGACACGGACCCCTTCTTCTTCACTGTCTACTGCAATAATCGGTGGGGTAAGTTGATGTAATGCTAGATTATGTATCAAACAGCCAGCCAGGATAATATCAGACCCCTTTTCAGGTGCATACATAGCCACCCAACCAGATTATTCTAGTAACCTGAACCTAGTTTACAAAAGTACAAAGGTACGCTATAACACACCTCTACTAGTGGGTATGTGCCTCATTGAATTTGTGCTGTGCAGATGTGTGAGGATGCAGCAGAGGAGTCATCAGCCAGAAACCCATTCTTTATTGAGCACATTTAGAATTGCTTTTACACTTTGTTAAGGGATTTGTTGCAATATTAAAATAAAAAGCAACAAATGTGGAAATCAGTAAATAAATTGCATGGTGGGAAAAGACAAGAGAAAAAGAAACAAAAAAAACACTGCAATTACAAGACTCTGGTCTTTTAACATATACAATCCCAAAGGAACAAACTTTGTACATGAAATGGCCCTTTCCCTTTTGTTCTGATTGACCAAATACCTGAAACAGCACACTGTTTGAACAATCTCGCCGCTCACAAGCAGCGCTTTCATTTTGGTCTTTTGAATGGCGGTTTTCCGGCGGTTTTATAAACCCCCTAATAGTAAATCCGGCTGTTTGTATGTTGAACATTGTTGAAACCGTCATGGTGCTCATGGAGGCGGGTTTGAAAACATCATTTCTGGCCGTTTGGATGGCGGGTTTAGCCTTAGTAAATCCGGCGAAACCCGCCGAAAGTCAGCGGGTTTACAAACGCGCCTGATAGTAAATCTAGCCCTTGGGGTTGAGACTCTGAGGAAATGAAGGGTTATTCTATAACAGAAACATTCGTTTGGGGTTATCAACAAGTTTGAAAGAGCGAGTGCAATATTTCCAAATTGAAAGAGAAAATCGTACTGCGGAGGGAAAGTTGTGAAGGGGTGGTTGCTCTTTCGGATCTAACTAGTGTAAAATGGAAGGAGACAACATCTGGAGAAGATCAGCCTCAGTATCCAGCCACAATCTAGTATGGGGATATGCATGGGCAAGAACAATTTCGGTGAGGTGAGACACCAAGTAATATTTATGAATACAGGGAAGACCCAGACCACCATTTTTAGAATGTCAATATAATACTTTAAGGCGAACACGAGGGTGCCTACCAGACCATACAAATTTAGAGATAATATACCCAAACAGGTAGAGTTTGAAATAAATAGAGCAACCTTGAGAGGATGTTAATTTTTACAGTAGCAACTCTGCCAATCCAGGAATTAAAGTGAGCATTCCAGGAGTGAAGATCACATTTTAAAGATGCTATTAATGGGGGAAAATTAGCTGCAAATAAATTATTGTAGCACTTGGTTATGTTTATTCACAGGTATTTAATCTGATTTGGTTGACAATTGAACTTAAGGTCTCCTGCAAATACTTTTGGGTAGTAGGTGGGATGTTAAGGGCTAGGCTTCTGTTTTGTCCGCATTGATTTTAAAATTTGATAGCTCGCCATATTTGTTAATCTCATCTAAACAGGATGGAATCAAAATATAGAGATTCAAAAGTGTAAGAAGCACTTCATTGGCATATAATACTAATTTAGATGTTCTCATGCAGGTTGAGATGATCTGACTGAGGAGAATTCTTGCGGCAAGTGGCTCCATTAGCAACGCAAAGAGGAGAGGTGAAATGGACACCACTGCCTAGTACCATTACGAATTGAAAACAGGGGGGAGGAACACCCATTTGCTAAGACTATGGCTGAAGGGTTGAAATATAACAAAGCAATACCGCTAAGAAAGGGGCCTTGGATACCAGCGGAACAAAGAACTTCACGCATGAAGGGACTCGGTACCCGATCATATGCTAGTTCAGCGTCGAGGACCATCACCAGGGCTGGGCTCTTTAATTTGTTAGCAGCAAAAAATTAGGTCGATAACATTTCTG
Source organism: Mixophyes fleayi (assembly GCF_038048845.1). Classification (NCBI taxonomy): domain Eukaryota; kingdom Metazoa; phylum Chordata; class Amphibia; order Anura; family Limnodynastidae; genus Mixophyes; species Mixophyes fleayi. Next base: position 106,062,692 of record NC_134406.1, read on the forward strand.
GTGTTATCAGCTGCTTGTCGGTTAGGTATAAAGCTGGGCTGGGCTCTTTAATTTGTTAGCAGCACAAATTAGGTCGATAACATTTCTGGTGTTATCAGCTGCTTGCCAGTTAGGCATAAAGCTCACCTGATCTGAGTGAACCTGGGAGGGTATTAACTGGACTAAACGATTAGCTAAAATTTTAGCGAATAATTTCAAATCTACATTTAACAGAGAAATAGGTCGGAAATGTGTGCATTGGCTGGTGTCTTTTCCTTCTTTAGGAATTACAACTATGTTTGCTCCGGTGGTGGCCCTGTCAAATTTCCTGCCCAGGAGAATAGAATTAAATAAATCTAAGAGCATGGGGAGAGGGCTGGAAACATTTTTTATATTATATATGTCAGTGAAGCCATCAGAGCCTGGGGCAGAATTATTTATAATTTAATAGTCAGTTTCAGTTCCTCAGACATTACTTCCCCATTCAAAAAGGTTAGTTGTGAATCAGACAGTGTTGGAAGCTGACATGAACCCAGGAACCACTTGATTCTAGCTTGGAGGTCCTTAGGAGGGAGATTATCAGCATGTAAATCAAAAAGTTTAGAGTAAAATTCGCAAAAGCGCTCAGCTATTTTTTGAGGGTCATAAAGTTTGTTCAAGGATGCATCTAGTATTGAGATTATTCTGTTGTGTGTTCTCCTAGCATGAAACCTATGAACTAGTAGAGAGTCTGCCTTATTCCCTCTCTTATAATATCTTTGGCGCAACCACTTCAGGGGGTTGGCGTCTTTAGATGATAAAATTTGTTGTAATTAGCCTTTGCGAGCCAGAATCTTTAAAAAAATTTAAATTTTATGTTTTGGGTGGTGTTGATGTTTTCCAGTGAGGAAAGATATCTCACCTCGAGGTCATTGATACGGCATTGATATTGGCCTTTTTTAGAGGCCGATGACATACTAATTAAAAGCTCCCAAATGTTAGGAACCCCTCCAGCCGGCACAACACAACCCGGAATCTACTCTGCCAGTCAGGTGTTCACTGGAGCCCCTGATGGTGGGGACAGACTGGGCCGCAGACTGACAGAGGGTTGTGAAGTGCGTACCAGCTGGGGAGAACCCAGGCAAGAGGAGTCAGGTCCACGCAGAGGTCAAGGGCCGGCAGCAGACAACAGTATCGATGAACAAGCTGAGGTCAGGGGTCACAGGCAAATAGCAGAACGGGTAAACAGGCCAGAGATCAGGGTCACAGGAAACACGAGCAAGGTCCAAATCAAAGCCAAGGGTCATACACGGGGAGTCAAATAGAGATATCAGGATACAGAACAGGAACTAGCAGGTTAGCAGACTGGAACACAGGAGCTATAGCCGGCAATGAGGCAGCAGACCTCATTGCCTTAAATACCCAGCTGAACCAATCACAGGTTGAACACACTCCTGCAGGTTAATAAAGCAGTCACTAACAGAGCCAATCAGGGCTTGCCCCTGGCCTGCACAGTTGCAGGCTAATGCCTGTAATTGCCTCCTATAATCTGCCCATATTAATTAGCCCACAGGCTGTAGAACGCTACGCCCGGCCTCCTCCTATTGCCGGGACGCAGCTCTGAAGCTTCTACTGGTTGCCCCGGCAACGGCCGGGTTATGGCCGGAAATGACGTCCCAGTCGTCATGGCGACGGCCGGGACGCGGGTGAGTGAGTCGCGGCGGCTGGGCACCGCCGTGGCTCGTAACACCAAATAGTGGCTTTGTGAGCTTCCCAAATTATAGAATTGGAAATGTCTTGGGAGTTGTTAAGTTCCCTGTATTCCGCCATGGCCTACATAAGGAGATTACCCTGCATACGCCAAGTACGGCAAAGGTGAACAAGGAATGTATTAAAACATGCAAAAAGGGAATCAGATTGGCAAATTAGAAAATGAAAGGCAAGTTGCAAAAGAAAGTAAGACAAACCCCAAAATGTTTTGTAAGTATATAAATGGCAAAAGAAGATAATATAGGACCCCTAAGAAGTGAGATGGGTGAATTGATAAATGATACTAAGGAAAAAGCAGAGGTATTAAACACTTTCTTTTCTTCAGCATTTACCAGAGAGGAACAAATGGTAGGAGTAATACATAAAAATTGAAATGAAACCATGCCATTAATTAATACTTGGTTGTGAGAGGAAGAAGTCCAAACTGAAGAATATTAAGATAAATAAAGCTCCAGGTCCAGATGGCATACACCCAAGGGTCCTTATGAGACCGCTATTCTTAATTTTCAGAGATTCAATCTCATCAGGCTCAGTACCAAGGGATTGGCGAATAGCAGATGTGGTGCCGTTGTTTAAAAAGGGGACGAGATCACAACCAGGGAATTATAGACCTGTAAGCCTGACATCAATAGTGGGGAAACTACTGGAAGATATTTTAAGGGACAGTATTCAGGATTACTTGGTACGCAATAAAATTATTAGTGGGAATCAGCATGGATTTGTGAGGGATAGGTCATGTCAAACTAATCTAATTAGTTTCTACAAGGAAGTTAGTGGGAACTTAGACCAGGGCAGCACAGTAGATGTGGTCTACTTAGATTTTGCAAAGGCTTTGATACATTGCCACACAAGAGGCTGGTTTATAAAATAAGGGAACTGGGTCTAGGAATCAACATTTGTACTTGGATCGAAAAGTGGTTAGAGAATAGGGAACAGAGAGTTGTGATAAATGGAACATTTTATAATTGGTCAAAAGTCTTAAGTGGAGTACCTCAATGTTCCATGCTGGGACCACTCCTTTTTAATATATTTATTAATGACCTTGGTGATGGTTTAGAGAGTAAAGTTTCTATTTTTGCAGATGACACTAAACTCTGTAAGGTAATACAATCAGAGCAATATGTAGCTTCTCTACAGAGGGACTTAAATAAACTGGAGGATTGGGAGGCCAAATGGAGTATGAGGTTTAACACAGATAAATGTAAGGCTATGCATTCAGAGATCAAAAACAAGAGCGCAATCTATAAATTAAATGGAAATAATTTTGGAGAATCTATAATGGAAAAGGATTTGGGAGTGCTCGTAGACATTAGACTTAGCAATAGTGCTCAATGTCAAGCAGCAGCTGCAAGGGCAAACAAAGTATTGGCATGCATAAAAAGGGGCATAGATGCAAGGGAAGACAGTGTAATTTTGCCACTGTATAAATCATTGGTAAGACCTCATCTTGAATATGCAGTACAGTTCTGGGCACCACTCTATAAAAAAGATAATTTGGAACTAGAAAGGGTTCAGAGAAGGGCGACAAAATTGATAAAGGATATGGAGTCATTAAGATATGAGTAAAGGTTAGCCAGTTTAGGCATGTTTACTTTAGAAAAGAGGCGTCTAAGGGGAGATATGATTACTATGTACAAATACATTAGGGGTCAATACAGAGAACTTTCATGGGAACTTTTTACCCCAAGGACCATACACAGGACACGTGGTCACCCCCTAAGGTTAGAGGAGAAGAAATTTCACAACCAGCAGAGGAAGGGGTTCTTTACAGTAAGGGCAGTCAAGATATGGAATTCATTGCCAGGGAAGGTCGTGATGGCAGATTCAATAGATATGTTTAAGAAAGGGTTAGACAAATTTTTAGCGGAAAAGTGTATCCAGGGATACGACCGTCAATTAAAATGAAGGATAGTAGTGGATATAGGGTAAAAATAAGACTGAAATATTGATTCTGGGGGGATTTTCACAATTGAAACAGATTGGCGGTTGCTTACTCTGGATCAATTTCAAATATAAGTGCAGGATTGCAGGAGATCCAAAATAGGTTGAACTTGATGGACCGGTGTCTTTTTTCAACCTCATTAACTATGTTACTATGTTACTATGTCTAAAAATAGAGAAACCACTGAATGATCTGTCCAAGAAACAGGGGAAATGTCAGAGGAACGTAGCAGGGAAGTGGTAAATCTATTGCATAGGATCATACCAATACATGTATGGATATTATGGGAAACAGAAAAATGTGCAAAAGCACCTGTTGTTAAATTTAGTACCCACCAAGTGTCATTAAAATCATGTTTAAGAACGGGATTAAGTTGACGAGAGTTACAGGAGGGACGTATAGAGGCAGGAGCGATGGCAAACAGTCTAATTCAACATCTAGTGTAGTGTTTAAATGTCCACCTAGTATGACATGACCCTTAGCAGACTTAAGAAGCTTAGTAAAACATGTTGGGAAGAAGGACCCCTGTCCCATGTTCGGAGCATAGAGAGTAGCCATAGGGATAGTGGTCTGGAAGATTGTGCCAGTCATGATCGTGCATCTTCCTTGGTCATCTGCGACTATGGAATCTACCTTTAGAGGAATTGAGTGATGTATTAAAATGGCAGTGCCACATGTCTTGCAAGAGGATGTGGAATAGAAAACATGTGGGAAGGTCTTGTTTGAGAGGCCTGGGTGAACATGGGCAAAATTAGTTTCTTGCAATAAAACATTATGAGCATTTAGCCACTTTGCAGCGCGATGGTATGTGTCTGTTGAACATTAAGCCAAATTCACATTCAGGGAGACTATCTTAATAGACATGTTGGTTAGCAGGGTAGTGAGCTAAAATTACACTGTCAGAGAAATCAGCTAGGTTGAGATAAGAGTGAGGAAGATGTTTCTAACATATTAATTTCACCGAGTTAGGTCTCATTCTGTTCTCACTAGCATGGTAATGTTTCCAGTATTATTTATGTAGTGTTTGCACATTGCGAACGATAGCTATAACTAACATTAGTTTTATTACACTAAATAGTAACTCCAAACATGTCATAAAAAAAACCACTTTATACAGGTCTATGGGTGGGAGAAAACGACACTTGCCCACACATGGAAACATTACCCCACCTCAAAAAGCAATGACCAGAGGAATCAGCCAATGTGGCATTGAGTTCTTGGAAGGTCATATCCTGTCATCCTATGAATGTGGACCTTAATACTGTAACTGTGTAACTTGTGATGTCACTGCTTTAGCCTTGGAAACGAGAGCGTTGTGATAGAAGCATGTTGTTGGTGCCAACCACACAAGCATAAGCGTGCAATATTTTGCCTGCAAAATAATAATACAGCATTGAAGAGATGGACACATGTCACATCAGTAAATAAATAAGACTTTAATAAAATGTGTAGTCTCCAGGGCCTGATTAAGGGTTCCAGCAGCCGTAGGCTAATACAGGGGTTGCCACCCCCCCACTTCCAACCACCAATGTTTATGTGTGCATATACACAAATATATATATATATATATATATATATATATATATATATATATATTGTGGCAAGATCCCGCTACTGCAGAAGCACATGCGCGTACAACTTCTTCCTTTTTATGGTTCTTTATTGTCAGGATGGTAATAATGTTTTGACACCGTATACTTGCACAGCAATTATGGAGACCCTCAATGCTTACTATACATAGTCCAGCTCTCTGTCCAGATCAGCCAGCTAGCCCAGCGTTGATCTCCCTGAACAATGAAACAAGCAGGGTTTTATACCTGACACTCCTCCCACAGGCCTAGCTTGATGGACAGGTGACACACCCACCTTCTCTTTAAAAGGAAACGCCCATCCCTGGCTCTGTTTAGACTATCAGGCCCACCCTGTCTGTTTGCTGAGAGGAAGCAGCTTTTAAATCATGTAAGTAAACCAATTTTTTAAACTACACATATGTTTGGTTTAATCTCCACCTAGGTACATAACTGTGCCAATGTTTTACTCTACTTCCCTGCTTTCTCTGCATATTGCCAGCTAAATGCCTCCTTTTGTTACATATCCCTACCCCTAGCGTCTCCAAGTAGGGGACGCGGACTTCGCGAGGAGCGCATATTTTTGTGACAATGCATCTGCATTTTTGTGTAGAATCCCATTGCAGCAACAGTATTTGGTCTTTTACCATACATTCGCACAAACACGCATACTTATAAAATAGTACACATTAATGGTAGTTGCAACACATAGTCAGTTATGTCGAAATATAGTAGTATTTATGTGTTATATTAAAGTTACATGAATATTAGTGAAATATACAGAACAGGTTGAAGGAATCATATCATGAGTGGTATCATAATAAACCTCTTAACATTTACTACTGTTTGGTTCACTCTGCGAAGGAATCGCAGAGTGCATACGCAAGTTATGAATAATAGAGAATTATGAACTACTTAAGACTAAGGAATCTTGGCGGGAAGAGCCAAGCATACCCCCTGGAGAGATGACCCCCTCCTTTGGATTCCTTAGGATGAACTAGCCAATGATTGACAACCCCTTGGACCTTCCTGAGACCTGGACCAATAGATGCAAGCTATACCATCTTCATTGTATTACTGTATTTCTGTGTGCATATAAGCAGCAGCTTCACATCTAGTGTTCAGACATCTTGTCCCCAGACTTCAGGATTGAATAACTGCACACTGGATCCAGAGCGCCTGCGATAAGTAACGGCTGTATTTATTATCACTTCGCTTGAACATATTATACTACTTTTTGCAAATAAATCTTTGTGCGTTGGAAACACAAATCGAGGTTCGACAATCGTTATTGGTTAGCGACAAAACGCACTTAACAATTTGGGGGCTCGTGAGCTTTGTAGGTTTCGTTGCCGATGATACGCAAGACCAACGGATTTCGGTTCCGCAACAAAGGGTGGAGACACGTCATATACGGGTAAGAACGCAATGTGTTCAAAACCTGAATTTTACTCTGTGTTGTGAAACCGAATGTCCGTTTTGCATTGTCTAGGGCACGCTAACTAGAACCTAGGGACAAAAGAGAAAACTGTTTCTTTTTACTGTCATTGTGCGTTTTAACTGTATTGCATTGCTTAGCGTATGTGTATTTCCTGCTGTGCGTACGCGAACTTCCGGTAGATTTTCCACGTGGTTAAACAATCGTCTTGATAGTTTTTATATGTGCATAGTATAATTACTTGTGAAAGCCTCTGAGACATTATTACTGTTGTTGGGAACTTTTGATTTTCTGCGCAGAAAAGGTGTATAGTGTGTGATTTTGTAACATAGATACACTGTTTATTATTGTGCTCATTTGATGTCTGATGAGGCAGGTTGCCCAACTGAAGGCCGGTATACAGGGCAGGTATACCGAAGGCGAAAACCGGGTTTTCGCAAAGCACTACCAATAGATCGCAAGGTTTGCTAATAATTAATATTGGTAGGCAGTGCGATCTAACCGCACCGTTAGTGCGAATTGGTGAAGCAGCAAGGAGGAATTATATTGGAAAGGCTGGTTGATTGTATTGACTTTGTTCTCCCAGTTATAATAAACTCAACAGATTTTTGTGGTTTAGCCAGGGTATCAAGGAGCTGATAGCCCATGGGTCCCACAGTGATATTGTCTGTGTTAAGGGTCCTTGTTGAGTACAAGAGGAAGCGAGTGGACGCGGCTTGAGCAAATACGTCCACGGCCAGTAAGAGATCTCTAGTGGTAGAGTGTTTGTAGCAAATTGTTGAAAGCGTTCTGCATAGATTGGTGTTGTTCAACATGGGTGCTAAGCATACGCTAGAGATGGCCAGTGTACTGCCTAAAGAAGGTCCTATTGGTTCAGCGAGATTTCTCATGTGTAAGAAATATGGTGCATACGCAACTGCGTATTGTGACACGTGGGTCAAGATGACCAAAGATTGTGATAGGCCTTTCCCAACAATATGGAGTTTTAATGCAGAGGTACTAAATACTGTAAAAGATAAAGTATGGTTGATTAAGTCAACGAAAAAGAGAAATAGACATAATGATTGTTTAAAATTGTGGCAAATGGAAGGTAACACGTGGCAGAGCAGCGAATGCACAGCGGAAGTAGGCGTGGCGAAAAGCGCGTGCAGAGCGGAAGTACCCATTGGGAAGCGTGGCAAATGCAGCGCAAGCGCGCCCCCACCACCTTAAGTGGCGGGAGGGGTAAGTACAGCCGTTATTAAAAATGAAAAAAGAGAAATTGCTAAATTGTATCCTGTTTTAAGCCAGTTTAAAACAAGTGTATCAGAAGATGAAGATGAACCCACTGTGATTTCGGCCATTGCTCATGCTGTTAATATGCTAGAGGTTCAGCGTAAGTATGGGAAAGGAGCAATGGCTGAGATAGGTGAAAGTAGTGTGATCACTAGGAGTGATAGCGTTCTAAATCTTGAACCAGCAGATCCGGTAGTGACTTCTGAAAACAGTGAACCAGTGGGTGCGTACCCAGTCCGCACAATATCAGTTCCCAATGGGAAACCGGATAAGGATGGTGTAGTTCCTTTAAGAAATGTTACAATGCATTGTCCCTGGACTAGATTAAAATTACGTTCCATTATGACTGAATTCCCAGATCCCAGAAAAGAGTTGGCAAAGTGTCAGAAATTTGTTAAAGACTTAGGAAATGCACACGAACCAACTGATAAGGATTGGCGTGTAGTGTTGAGGGCGTGTCTTCCTCCCCATACTGACATACAAAAATTTATTAAAGATTGTGTGTTGGATGAAGATGACACCTTGACTGATGAGATTAACCAAGAAAATATAGAACAAATTGTTAAACATTTAGCCATCTATTTTCCGGTAGTAACAAATTGGAGTAAAATTTTCAACATCAAGCAGAAAGATAGTGAGACAGCAGCAGATTACTTCATTAGAGCTATTGCAGCGATAACCACGGTTCACTGGGATATCAAACATAGGTGAGGACCCACATCACAGAGAGGTAGCCATAGGAGTATTAATGGATGGCCTTAGAGAAAATTTAAAAACCAGAGTACAAACCACATTACCTAATTGGAGAGGCATCACAGTAGATTCTCTTAGGGAGTTTGCTGTGGAGCATGACAAAAACCTTTTTAGAAAGAAGGAAGAGAAAAGTGATAGGTTAATGACGGTGAGTATACAGGCTTTAGAGGGGATGCATACACGACCACCAGCATACAACCCACATAATAAGAAACATAGAGTGATCAGATATTTCAATTGTAATGAAGAAGGACACGTTAGGAGGGATTGTAAAAAAGACCTATACAACCCTAGAGGTGGAACACATAGATATCCTCCAAGGAAGGACTCACATAGAATAGAAGACTCACATCTACCCGCACATATTATAACAGCAAATATTGCGTGGGAAAATGATAGTCATTGCTAGGGGTCAGGTCCTACCTGTAGTCTACAGCCAGTGAGGTTAACTGAGAGTCAGAGTGAAGAACCAACAATGATAGTTGACATAGCTGGTAGGAAACAAACTTTTCTTGTAGATACAGGGGCGGCCCGATCTGTAATAACCTCTCCTTTCAATCTACAGGTGACCAGTAAAACTATTCCAGCTATGGGGGTAACGGGAAGAGTGTTACATTATCCTCTAACTAAACCTGCTGAAGTTACTATCGGGCCCCTGCATACCAAGCATTCGTTTCTCTTGGCTGTGGCGGCTCCTACTAACTTGCTAGGGAGAGACTTGTTATGTAAAATGGGATGTGTCATATACTGTACTTCAGATGGTGTGTTCCTAGATATACCCGAGAAGGTCGCTCATGAGATACAGGACATATTGGACACCCCTCAAAGGTAATGTTACACTCTACTGGTATAGAACACAGTCCATCTCAAGTAAAAGGGATGTTGCTGGAAATACCAGGTTCACTATGGACCAGAGATGGACAGGACACTGGACTGATGGCAAACGTAGCCCCTGTCATGGTCAATCTAAAATGTGGTAGGATAGCTCCAAAAATATATCCTGTTATTGAGAGGCTGTTACAACAAGGGATTTTAATTCGTACAGCCAGTACAGCAAATAGTCCCATTTTCCCTGTGAAGAAGAGTGGGAGGATGGGCTATATATTAGTCCAGGACTTAAGGGGAATTAATAAAGTTGTTAAGAGCCAATTCCCCGTAGTGCCGAATCCAGCTGTCATCCTCATGCAGATTCCACCGTCTGCCAGTCATTTTACTGTCATTGATCTATGTTCTGCTTTCTTCTCAGTCCCTCTTCATCCTGACTGCCAATACCTTTTTGCATTCTCCTACAGGGGAGTGCAATACACATGGACCAGACTACCCCAGGGGTTCATTGACAGCCCCAGTATTTTCTCCCAAGCCTTACATGACTGTTTGCAATCCTTTCAACCCCACAATGGGTCTGTTCTAATTCAATATGTGGACGATTTGTTGCTGTGCTCTGATTCTTTTATGTCATGTTTACATGATACTAAATTGTTGTTGCTTCATCTGTCACAAACAGGGCACAAGGTGGCAAAGGATAAATTACAGCCATGTCAGACTAAGGTTAAATACTTAGGACACTGCCTCACTAAGGGGCTAAGACACCTGACAACCGACAGGATTGAGGCCATACAACACATGACCCTGCCGCAGAGCCAGAAGCAGATTCGTACTTTCCTGGGGATGTGTGGATACTGTAGATCCTGGATCCCAGGTTTTTCTATTCTGGCATTACCATTGCAGGAGCTAGTCTCTTCCTTAAAACCAGAACGTGTTGTACACACAGAAGAGTCAGAGCAAGCGTTCTTTAATCTTAAAGATAGTCTGACTAGAGCACCTGCATTGGGAATACCTGATTATGAAAAGCCTTTTGAGCTATTTTGTACAAAAGCTGATGGTTGTGCAGCAGGTGTCCTCTCACAGAAACATGGTGACGCTAGCAGACCGGTAGCATACTACAGTGCACAATTAGACAATGTGGCAAGATCACTCCCAACATGTCTCAGAAGTGTAGCAGCAACGGCTCTTCTGGTAAGTAAGAGCGAGGATGTAGTATTAGGACATAATTCAACTATCTATACACCCCATGCTGTATCAGCTCTGTTAAATTCAGCTAGATTCACAAAGTGGGAACTAGCCCTGATGACACCCTCAAACATCACCATCAAACGATGTAGCACCTTAAATCCAGCTACATACCTTCCGTATGTGTCTCTATAGACACAAAGGGTGGGAGGTGAGGAGACCCTGGTTGATGATGAGTTAGGCAAGAATACTGACACGCATGACTGTATGGAACACCTGAATCAGACCTTTACTGCAAGGCCCGACATACGTGACACCCCCTTAGAAAATGTAGATTTTACGTTTTATACAGACGGAAGTTGTCATAGACAGACAGAGATGGGAGAGCTATGTACTGGTTACGCTGTTGTAGACGATCAGGATGTGGTAGAAGCTGAACCCCTTGGTCCACCTCACTCAGCCCAGGTGGCGGAACTAGTAGCACTAAGGAGAGCGTGTGAATTGGCAGAGGGTAAATCAGCCAATATATATACTGACTCTAGGTACGCCTTCGGGGTAGTGCACGATTTTGGGGCCCTTTGGCATCTTAGAAACTTTACGACAGCAGCACACTGTGGCCAGTGGCACACTCACAACACATAAAAGGACTTCTGACAGCGATACAGTTACCCAGAACGGTAGCCGTCATAAAGTGCAAAGCCCATACCTTTGAAGAAGACCCAGTGTCATTGGGCAACAACAGGGCAGACGAAGCTGCTAAATGGGCAGCAGGGCAACCTATGACTGTATCGACCGAGACTATGATGGTTTTTCAGACATTAGACATGCAGAAATTAATTGAAATGCAAGATTTGTGTTCCCTGCAGGAAAAGGCGGTCTGGAAGGCGAAGGGATGTGGCCAAGAGTCCTCAGGACTCTGGAGGGATGGACAAGGTAAGCCTGTAGCTCCCCGAACGTACTATCCAAGCCTGGCTGAAGCAGCACACGGCCTGACTCACCTGGGTAAGGAAGGTATGTGCAAACTGGTGAGAGCATACTGGTGTGCTCCCGGATTTTCCTCTCAGGCTGGTAAGAAAGCAATGTCATGTCTTACTTGTTTGAGGAAAAATGTTGGGAAAACTATTCCAACTGAGCCATCCCACATCCCTCCTACAGACGGACCTTTTCAGGTAATACAAATTGACTATATCCAATTACCACCGTGCAGGAATCTAAAGTATGTGTTAGTGTGTATTGATGTGTTTTCCAGTTGGGTAGAAGCATATCTGGCAGCCACTAATACTGCTGTGTTCACTGCAAAGAAAATTGTACAAGACTTTGTATGTAGGTTCGGTATCCCTAGAATCATTGAAAGTGATAGGGGTACCCACGTTACTGGTGATATCTTCCAAAATATGTGTAAACTCATGGAAATCGGTAGCAGACTTCACACCCCTTACCGATCACAAGCCAGTGGTAAGGTGGCGAGAGTAAATGGTACTATAAAGAACAAGCTTGGTAAGGTAATGGCTGAAACTGGGTTGGCATGGCCAGAGGCTTTGCCATTGGTCCTCCATAGCATTCGGACCACTCCTAGACCTCCTCTTAATCTGTCCCCCTTTGAGATACTGTTCGGACGACAGTCTCATTTGATCGTGAGTACACAAGACGACTTGAAGTGTAATAATGAAGTGACTGTACAATATCTTATAAGAATGAGTAGACAGCTAAAGCAACAACAACAAAAACTAAAAATGCTGTCACCTGGTATGCCAGAAACGAACTGTCATGATGTTGAACCTGGAGACTATGTTATGATCCCCAATTTCTTACGTTCAGGTTGTTTAACAGACCGTTGGGAAGGCCCGTACCAAGTGCTGCTGACCAGTACTACATCACTGAAGGTTGCAGAGAGAGACACTTGGATCCATTCCACCCACTGCAGAAGAGTCCATAATCCAGAGAAAGTGCGAGATAAAACTAAGACCGACGACATAGATCTGTCACTTGTGAGTCTGTTCCGGGAGACCTAAAGCCTGCAGTCGAGACACCTGAACCAGAGACGTTGCCCCAGAACTACCTTTCCAGCGATGGAGTGGCGGTTTATGTTTTTCTTTTGTTCCAGGATTTTCCTTGTTTTTACTCTTTCTAGGGCATTCTATTTTTGTGAAGGAGGATGGAGGACGGAGGAAGGTTCTGGTAGTGATACGGATGAGATGGAGGCAGAGGAAAAGTTATTAGGATACTCAGAGCAGCCCATTATCAAGCTTGGTCCGGGGGTTATGATAAGGTCTGTTAGCTCAGGAACTCGGAGGCAGTGTGAGGGGCTATTGTCTGAGTATTGTATCTGCAAGTTCTGGGACTCCCTAGTTGAAGAGAGATGCATCCAACGATGCCAGTCCCCCAGTACTCTGAATATAGGCGGGCATCCTTTGGAGGATTATCACTCCCTGGTGGGTATGGTGCTAAACCAGACCGAGTGTTGGGTGTGCTCTCACGTGCCGCAAGGGCAGCATAATATAGGACTAGTGCCATTCCATCTAAACATATCCGAAGTACTCAAATTGAGGGGTGGGAGGCCCATAGACGGGAGGTACAATAACACTAGGTCCCCTAGTCTGACGCTTCGACAATACTCCATAGGCAAATCTTTGCTGTGCCTAAATATATCTCATGCAAAGCGCCTGGAGAATTGGGAGGCTGACCTATCAGATCAGACAATTCACTCATTTTAGAGGGAGACTCACAAGGTCACTAATAGGCGGGAATGTTGATGGAAGTCACAAATTAGGGCGTATAACCAAACATAAGAAGGTATCCATTGGAAAAGTCTCTACAGATAAATGTAAAAATGTCATTAATGCCGACACGTGTCTAGAGCAAATGGAGACACTAGGTATGGGTAGTTTTATCAAAACTCTGTGTGATATAATTTATGGGCATACTGTTCCTTATGTTCTCCCGGATGATGAATATTTTGTTTGTGGAAGGAAAGCTTATTCCTGGGTGACTCCGAGTTCCAAGGGCTTGTGTTTCTTAGCTAAACTGGTTCCTGAAATCATGACTATTACTTATGAAGAAATGGTTGGTATTCACAAGACTACATCACCACCATACATACACACACAGTATGAACACCGTGGCAAGAGAAATATGATTCCTGGTGAGGAACCCATAGCTACAAAATTGATTAGTGAAACTGTTGGTTTTCAAGTTATGGTTGCTCTAGATCTTACCAGGACCGCTCGGGGAACATTAAACTTTAAATATATCCATACACCGAGATGTATGATGACACTTTCAGGTATACTGGAAGGGAGTTACACGCGTACAAGAAGGAGTTGGTACAACATAGACTGGTACTAAATTATCTCACCTCTATTTCTGGTGGGTACTGTGTGACACTGGCCACCCAGTTCGCTGTCAAATGTTGCACGTACATCACTAATAATACGGATGACCCTAAAGAGGTTATAGACCAGAAGATGGATGAAATTTTGCAGCTGAAATGGGAATTTCGAAAGAGCCATAATTCTTCGTTATATGAGGTCGGGGAAAAGGTGGCGGGTTGGTTCTCGTGGTTGAACCCTGTGAAATGGTTCTCTGGTCTGGGGGAGAGGGTACAGGAAATGGTTGCTAGTGTAGGTAAGCTCCTTCTCCTTATACTGGGTGTCATCTTAGCAATTGGTTTAGTTGTCAAATGTGTTCCTACTGTGTTTAAGTGTGGAAAAAGGTCTCATAGGAGTAACACTGAGAAAGAGACTGAAAGGGTGGTACCAGATACCGAGATCATGGTCTGTGAAGAAGTATTGTATAATCCTGAACTTGAAACGGTGATTGGGTGATAGTTTGTTACACTATCAAAGGGTGGAGCTGTCGAAGTCAGCAAATTGGATAAAGTCATTTCAATTAAAGTCGAGCAAACTTGGTTGTCTTTGTCTGAAAAGATGCGTACGGTACGCTACGGCGTACAAGGGCACGCTTTAGCGTGAAAGGGCGTACGCAGTCACTACACGTGGCAGCAACAGTATTCGCATACTTATAAAATAGTACACATTAATGGTAGTTGCAACACATAGTCAGTTATGTCGAAATATAGTAGTATTTATGTGTTATATTAAAGTTACATGCATATTAGTGAAATATACGGAACAGGTTGAAGGAGTCATATCATGAGTGGTATCATAATAAACCTATTAACATTTCCTACTGTTAAACAGTATTTCCTACTGTTAATGCGTATGCAGAGTGCATACGCAAGTTATGAATGATAGGGAATTATGAACTACTTAAGACTAAGGAATCTTGGCGGGAAGAGCCGAGCATACCCCCTGGAGAGATGACCCCCTCCTTTGGATTCCTTAGGATGAACTAGCCAATGATTGACAACCCCTTGGACCTTCGTGAGACCTGGACCAATAGATGCAAGCTATACCATCTTCATTGTATTACTGCATTTCTGTGTGCATATAAGCAGCAGCTTCCGTCTAGTGTTCAGACATCTTGTCCCCAGACTTCAAGATTGAATGACTGCACACTGGATCCAGAGCGCCTGCGATAAGTAACGGCTGTATTTATTATCACTTCGCTTGAACATATTATACTACTTTTTGCGAATAAATCTTTGTGCGTTGGAAACAAATCGAGGTTCGACAATCGTTATTGGTTAGCGACAAAACGCACTTAACACTACTAAGCCTAAAAAGATTCTTAACTGTGACTTTTTTTCTGGTCTTGTCCAATTTTTGACTGCCTCCTCTTTGTCTAGCTGGGGTTTTACATGCCCTCGACCAACAATGTACCCCAAATATTTGGCTTCTCTCATGGCTATGGCACATTTCTCTGGGCTAGCTGTTAACCCTGCAGACCGTAATGAAGCTAAGACCACCTCAACTTTGGCTAAATGTGATCCCCAGTCTGGGGTATAAATCACTATATCGTCCAATTATGCAGCTGCATAAGCTGTGTGAGGTCATAGCAATTTATTCATAGCCCTTTGGAAGGTGGCAGATGCCCCATGCAACCCAAAGGGTAGGACTTTATATTGATAGAGACCATCAGGGGTGGAAAATGCAGTCTTTGGCTTGGCCGTGTAAGTCAGGGGAGCTTGCCAATAACCCTTTGTTAGATCAAGGGTTGTTAAATAATTGCTATCAGCAAGATTTTCCACTAGTTCATCCACACGTGGCATCGGATAGGCATCAATTTGCGACATACTGTTTAGGCGCCTAAAGTCATTGCAGAACCTAATTGTCCCATTGGGTTTCGGGACAAGCACAATGGGACTATTCCATTCACTAGTGGACTCTTCAATTACATCTAACTGAAGCATCTTATCAACCTCCTTTCTCACGTCCACCCATCTGGCTTCTGGAATACGATATGGCTTCTGCTTGACAATGACTCCTGGTGCAGTGGCAATGTCGTGTTCGATTAAGGTAGTGCGCCCAGGAATGGAAGAGAAGACATCCCTGTTCCGGCGAATCATTTCTTCAGTCTGTTGTCTCTGCTGAATGGACAAGGCTGGCTCTATAGGCACTTCAGACTTTTCAATGGCAGTACTCACTACCTGAGGAGAGGTTTCCTCATCATGCCAGGGTTTAAGGATGTTCACATGATATATTTGCTCCTCCCTTCTCCTACCTAACTGGTGGACTCTGTAATTGACAGGCCTCTAGAACTTCATATGAACCCTGGCAATGGGCGAAAAGTTTGATTTTCTGGGTAGGAACCAGGACTAGGACCTTGTCCCCAGGCTTGAAAGATCGAACAACAGCACTTTTCTCATAACTTTTCTTCTGTCGTTCCTGAGCCTCTTTTACATGTTGCTGCACAATGGGCCCTATCTTTCCTAGCCTCTCATACATTTGGGACACAAATTGTACCAGATTTGGCTCCCTGGGACCTTGCTGCACCCACCCTTCTTTTAACATATCCAAGATACCCCTGGGCTGTCTCCCAAACAATAACTCAAAGGGACTAAACCCTGTTGAAGCTTGAGGTACCTCACGGATGGCAAACATCAAATAGGGAATAAGAGTGTCCCAATCTTTTTTCTCTTGAGCCACTGCTTTCCTGAGCATGTGCTTTAATGTGCGGTTAAAGCGTTCCACCAAGCCATCTGTTTGTGGATGGTATACAGAGGTGTGAAGCACCGTAACCCCTAGCAACTGGCACATGTCATTCATCAGTTTAGACATGAATGGAGTACCCTGGTCTGTGAGAATTTCTTTGTGTATTCCCAAGCGTGTAAACATCAATACAAGTTCTTTAGCTATGGTGCTGGACTTTATGTTTCATAGGGGGATTGCCTCTGGATACCTGGTTGCATAGTCAAGCACCACTAGTATATATTGGTGCCCATGTGCGGATTTTTCCAGGGACCCCACAAGGTCCATAGCTATCCGTTCAAAGGGAACTTGTGCTATTGGTATTGGAATGAGAGGTGCCCTGTACATGGGTTTGGGACAGGTTCTCTGACAAATGGGACAGGACCGGCAATACTTTTTCACTGCCATGTGTACACCGGGTCAGTAAAACCTAAGCAGAACTCGTTCCTGTGTTTTATCCTCCCTTAGGTGTCCCCCACAGACATGTGTATGTGCTGCTTTTAACACTAGGGTTACATGGACCTGAGGAACCATTAATTGTTCTACTTTTTCCCCCTGTACATTAGCAACTCTATACAGGAAATTATTTTTAACAATAAAATATGGTATACCTTCTGCAGGCTGGGCGGCTTTCGCTACCCCATTTACCTCAGTCACACTTTTAAAGGCATGTTCCAAAGTGGCATCATTAAGTTGGTCTCGAGCAAAGTCCTGCAAAGGAAACAAAATTGGTATTGCGGACCAGTCCGTATCCTCACTGACAGGCGGGGTGGGCTCATCTGCGACATCACCGACCAATGCTAGTTTGGACTGTCCATGTTTCCCCACAGTTGGATGCTTTTGTGGAACTCCTGCTGTGACTCCCAGGATGGCATTCCGGTTTGGCGGTTCCCAAAGATCGATGTCCAGATGTTGTAGATTCTTAGGCGGTTCCTTTAAGACCGGGCTTCCGACCGTTTCATCAGTTGCCGGCATGTCCGGTCGGATCCGCTCACCGAGGACATCATTAAACAGTGGGAAGTCTCGCCCTAAAATGAGTGGATATGGGAGTTTAGGTGCTATGGCAGCTACCACCATAACAGTTTTGTCTTTGAGTGTGACTGGTAGTATTGTTCTTTCATACTCCTCTGTTGTGCCATGTATGCAAAGAACTTTCACTTTGGGCAACCGAGAAGTTATGGTTTCGGGCAAAGCAGAGCTGGAAACCAATGAGAGTTCACTCCCCGAGTCAACCAAGGCCAGAACAAGGTTTTGGTTGATTAGCACAGTCACCCGGAACAAACAAGAACTTCCTGATGTGGGACTCATGGTAAAACAGCTTGGAAATGCAGGTCCAATATGTGCTACAGAAAAGTCCATGGGTTCCTGAAGTTTAGGACACTCTGCCTTAAAGTGGCCTGGCTCACCACATTCAAAACACTTCAGATTAGACAGCTTTGCACCTGGCCCTCTGTCCGTAGCAGTTTTGCCATTGGGCCCTGTGGCAAGGATTGTCAAACCTGGCTTTTGGCGTGGCAGCGGCTTTGGCACAAATGCAGGTTCTTTAGTCATTTGCTGTAGCGCACAAAACCTTTCTACCACGGTGGCAAGCTCGTCATAACTTTGTGGGTCTGATTGCAGAACCCACCTTTGCAAATTGCGGTTCAGCCCCCGGATACAGTGATCTATCGCCAGATCTTCAATAATCCGAGAAGGCGAATTCTCCTCAGGCTGCAGCCACTTCTTTAAAATTTTAGGAAGCTCAGCCACTTGCGCTATGACCGGTTTTTCTTTATCATAGCACCATTGGTGATAGCGCTGGGCTCTGCCCAGTGGCGGATCCAGGGGGGACGACGATCGGGGCGATCGCCCCCCCTAGCAGACACTTGCTGCCGACGGCTGCACAGTATGTGTAGGTCCGTCCAGCCGTGACAGGCAGGGACAGTGTGCTGCCCGGCTGATCTGACAATCAGAGCAGCCGGGCAGCACACTGTCCCTGCCTGTCACGGCTGGACGGACCTGCACATACTGTTCAGCCGTCGGCAGCCTAAGATGTTAGAAAGGGGCGGGGCCTAAATCGCCCCCACCCCCTAAATCGCCCCGGGTACTGTAGATTTCTAGATCCGCCCCTTGCTCTGCCTGGCTCGGAAACTCCAATGCGAGCCAATATCTCAGACTTTAGACACAGATAATCAGAGGCCCGTTCCTCATCTAGATCCATATAAGCTCGCTGAGCTTCACCAGTTAGATATGGCGCCAGTCTCTCAGCCCAATCTTTAGGGGGCCATTTTGCCCTTTTTGCAAGTCTCTCGAAAGACACCAGATATGCTTCTACGTCATCAGCTGGTGACATTTTCTGGAGAACAGGACCAGGTGGTTCATTTCTGTCATGCCTCACCTGGCTTAACTCTTCTCTTAATAGCCTTGTGTTTTCCACCTGTGCCTCGGCGACTTGTAGCATCTGAGCTTGCTGCTGTTGCTGCGCAGCGGCTACATTCACGAGGGTTCTCAGTACTTCCTCCATGTTGACGTCTGCGCAGGTTGGGTAGCGGAAACTTTCTTCCCGGAGCATCCCACTCCTGACACCACTTGTGGCAAGAGCCCACTACTGCAGAAACACACGCGTACAACTTCTTCCTTTTTATGGTTCTTTATTGTCAGGATGGTAATAATGTTTTGACACCGTATACTTGCACAGCAATTATGGTGACCCTCAACGCTTACTATACATAGTCCAGCTCTCTGTCCAGATCAGCCAGCTAGCCCAGCGTTGATCTCCCTGAACAATGAAACAAGCAGGGTTTTATACCTGACACTCCTCCCACAGGCCTAGCTTGATGGACAGGTGACACACCCACCTTCTCTTTAAAAGGAAACGCCCATCCCTGGCTCTGTTTAGACTATCAGACCCACCCTGTCTGTTTGCTGAGAGGAAGCAGCTTTTAAATCATGTAAGTAAACCAATTTTAAACTACACATATGTTTTTACCTGGTTTAATCTCCACCTAGGTACATAACTGTGCCAATGTTTTACTCTACTTCCCTGCTTTCTCTGCATATTGCCAGCTAAATGCCTCCTTTTGTAACAATATATATATATATATATATATATATATATATATATATATATATATATATATATATGCACACAAACAGAATTGTTAAGTATTAATACATAACACACAATTCATTCTACAAACATATTAAAATGACAAAATTCCACATTCAAAATTAGACAACTTGCAATGGTCTCTCTTACCTGATCTTGCAGCGTAGACTTCCTGATGTTCTCTCTTGCTTCTTGTTTGTTCTTGGAGCATTGTTGTCAGTTGGCTTCTGGAAACTTGGATTCCTCAATTGAAAATATGCAAAAATTGTATTATAGTGGAAAATGTTAACAAACCCTGAATGATTCAAACACAACACTCCATTATGACCACATAAAACAACCCCCTAGTACAGACATAGACAATAAAATATATGAAAATTATTTACAGTTATATACTAACATCTGTCAGCCCGGACTGTCTAATATTTAACATTCTAATCACCGCCACACAATACAGAGATCGTGCCCCCCACAAGCTATTTCATCAGCTCCCAGCCAACCAATTCATCACCCCCAGTCAATTCATTAACCCCCCCAGTTATTTAATTTCACCCCCAGTCAATTTATTTTCTCCCACCCTAGCCATTTCATTATTCCCCCCCCAGCCACTTCATTGTCTCCCCCGCTAGCCACTTCATTGTTTTGAAAATATGCTTGTGAATTGTCCTGGCATTGCACCCCCCAGGACCCAGCGCCCCAGGCTGCAGCCTGATCAGCCTAATTGTAGACCAGGCCCTGGTATTCTCACATGTGTTGACAATGCATGTTGTATCCACTTGTTTACAGGAACACATAAATGAAATATGCAGCATGTAAAACAGGCTTACAATTATTTATCTATTAAAAGACCACTATTCCCATTTGTTTGACATTTTAACAGTGCACCACATGACAGATGTAGAGACAACATCATTCATTTATATATACACACCCAGAAAGACTTTGCCGTTGGAGGAACTATCGGCAGATTGTCGAACTGATGGTCGTGAGTACAAGCACAATCCAAGATTGGAATGACATTGTTCCATTGTTGAGTGACATTTTTAGTCCAGTTTAAAAATCAAATTAAACAATACAATGTGTTTTTGAATGACAATCGTTCATCGTTGCATTGTACACACTAATGCGATATTGGGCTGAACAGTAGTTTATGATTTGATTGGCCCGATAACCGTCTGAAAACACTGTAGTGTGTACCCAGCCTAATACTGGATTTACAACCTACAATGGGAGAATTGAGAGTGTTGGGCACCTGTGAACCGTTTGTGTTTGACGATGCATTGGAAATATGCTGGTTATATAAATTGGAAAAAAACTATTATTTCAAAGAACTGTCTGCTGACATTTTAGGACCACATCTTTAGTTAGATTAAACTTTTCTGTTTTTTTATTATAGAATACTAATTTTAAATTAAGCGAGGTAACATTAGGACTGTATAACATATTATGTCGTTAACAGTATACCTACAGTCATGGCCAAAAGTTTTGAGAATGACACAAATATTATTATTCACAAAGTCTCCAGGCTCAGTTTTAATGATGGCAATTCTCCAGATTGTCATGAAAAGTGATCAGATGAATTGCAATTGATTTCAAAAGTCCCTCTTTGCCATGACAATGAACTTTATCACAAAAACAACATTTCCACAACATTTCAACCCTGCCACAAAAGGACCAGCTGACATTAGGTCAGTGACTCTCTCATTAACACAGGTGAGAGTGTTGATGAGAAGAAGGCTGGAGATCACTCTGTTATGCTGATTAAGTTAGAATAGGAGACTGGAAGCTTTAAAAGGAGGCTAATGCTTGAAATCATTGTTGTTCTTCTGTTCTGTTAACCATGGTTATTTGCAAAAAAACACGTGCAGTCATCATTGCTTTGCACAAAAAAGGACTTCACAGGTAAGGATGTTGCTGCTAGTAAGATTGCACCCAAATCAACCATTTATCAACTCATCAACAACTTCAAGGAGAGAGGTTCAATATGTTTTGTGACAGTATCACAGACTGCAAATCAAAAATTAGGAACAAAACCTATTATAAATGCTTATATTATTTTTTATTTCCCTTGCCATTGGTGATATAAGTACTGTATGTATTTTCTCTAGAGGGTCATTACTGATGAAGTCTTATTTATAAAAGAAAACTTCCCTGTATAAAAAGAAAGTGACCTGGTCTCTAATCAAAATGTAGCATATTATTTACAATTTTTATTTTTCGTTAGTTATGGTGGGAGCTATTTAATGGTGGTTTCTAATTAAGTGAAATGAATGGACTATTTAGCAAAGGGGTGGTTTGGGGCTCTAATTGAATGTGGAGCTGAGTCTGGGGAAAATGAGGGCTTTTTATTAAATTATATTACTAATTATTTAATGTTGGACTATTTAGAATGTAGATACTAAAAATGTAATGGTTGGTTGGAAATAGATGCATTCATTAAATGTAAATACTATTAATTAAATGTCTGGGCTGGTTGGGGGGAGGGAGGCCTGGATGGCTCATTCACTGTTAGACACTCCATATTTCATGTACCTCTCCATTTTTCCAAACAGGTCACCAACATTCCAGGATCCAGACAAATGGCTACTGAGCTTAAGACATTAGCATCAACAAGTAGTGACAGCCTCAAGAACAGGTAGGAGAGAGCAGGACAGTCTGCAAAGTCTTTCTGGTGTGTTAAACCTGATTTTGGGTGACTCTTCTGGTTAGTCAGGATGTTGTCCAGGTGTTGGGGGTGGGGCCCACACTGCACACTATTAATATACACTGCATTCTTTATATACATTACTGTGGTGCTAGCACCTAGTCTTGACATCTGTGGCTGACCACACCCCTGCTAGTAGCTGGCCAGGACTCTGTGGCAACTGGCTACATCTAATAATAATATTCTACTTAGTGTTAATGCTTCTAAAATCTGCAGGCAATTATAAAATTGACACAAATTAAGTGAACATGTCTGTGTAGGTCCATTTTCTTGTATTATTATTTTTAATGTTAAAGTGTAGGCTTAAAGAAAATGTTTTGAAAGCCTGATTTCAATGTCAATGTATTTGTTCCTTGCTGGATAAACCCCACTCTTTCAAATTAATAAATTGATTGAGCAACTTTCACTTCTTGAATTATTTTTCAAAGCCTGTCAGCTACCTTTAGATTAACTGGACTCACTATGAATCATAGGAGCAATTGTTCATCCATTTAATGATTGCTTGAGCTCTGAACTAATCCTTAGCTGTTGCTATGAACCTGGCCTTTGTTTACCGCTAGGAGTGCCTGTGCTGACCAACAGGTATGCTATAACTGCCTAAAACAAGTACTAATGTTATGTCAAGCTACATGCATCATATGTTAAAATTGTGGATATATTGTGGATACGTTTTCAAGACATATGTTTCCAGTGCTAAAATCCAAGGTAATTCAGGACACATGGATGTCTTATGTACTGTATGTGCCTAAATAAGACTGCTTTACTTCATATGTGCTGGACATTTTTACATTTTTGTGCAATTTCTTCTTGTTGAGAAGCAATCAGACTTGACAAAACTTTCAATTGAAATAGGAGAATGGCTCATTTATCTTACTGCACTGGTCTAAACAATATGTCAAGATAAAGCAACATCAGTCGACAATCATGTCTTTGCTTTTTTTTTTTTGCATTATCACAGTTTATCCTAAATGATCAGTTTATTCTAAATATCTCATAATAAAATTCTATAAGTTATTTAATTTTAATTCATTTTTCATCATATAGAGTTATGTATCATATTAGTATTATTATTATTATTATTATTATTATTATTATTATAATTCTAGGATCAATATATACTGTACCACTCTATATTGGGGAAATAAATGTACATTAAATTACAGGTTTACATTGCAGAACATAATATATATAAAAAATTATTTCTTTATGAAATTTTCTGGATATATAATAAGCAATAAAAGAGCATTACAACAGAGATACTTTGGTGTTCAAAGAGACATACAAGAGCAACAAGCAATGACCACTAAACGATTTACAAAACATATTCAGAACCAGCGGTCAAAGTGGCTAATTAGAAGTGCTGGTATGTAAAATTAAGTACTTGTCCAGGGGTTTCTGAGGCTCCCAGTCGCTTTAGAGAATTTGACAGTGTCAATTTAATTTTAGAAGCATTTCACTTTTCTCTAATGTTACCTGGGTACCTATGTATCCTTTGTGTACCTACATGCTCTAGAATTTCTCCTGTGTCTCTTCAACTTCTCATAATGTATCCTGTGTTTCTTCTCCTCTTCTGTATGTTTTCTATTTGTCCCTTCTCTTTTCCCTATATTTCCTTTGTCAACTCTCCCCATGTGCCCCTGCCCTCATCTAAGTGAATCACTTTCTCACACCCCACCTGCTCCTAGACAATATAGACAAGTATGATTGATGAATGAATGTATTATGTAGAGAAAGATCTTATGGTGGAATGAATACATATCAGAAATTTACAACTAAATTTACAACTAAAAAGGGATGAATCAAGGGTGGTGTAATAAAACCGTGCAAGTAGTATTTGTATGTTGTGTAAACAACAAAATAATGGTAGGACTTCTTATATATATATATATATCTATATATTTATATCTATATATTTATATCTATATATATATATCTATATATATATATATATATATATATATATATATATATATACATACATATATATATCTATATATTTATATATATATATATGTATATATATATATATATATCTATATATATATATCTATCTATATATATATCTATATATATCTATCTATATATATATATATATATATATATATATATATATATATATATATATACGGTGCTTTTTTGTCACAGAAATCAATGGTACTGAGTTCCGGCACCTTTTTTCAACGGATTTTCCAAGTTTTAAAAGTAACTTTTGAACATTTGATCTTTGGTCCACTTGGACTTGGATCGCCTTGGTGAACATAGCAGGTTGGCGGCAAAATCATTAAAACGGTGCATGCGGGCTGCGCTTGTTTATCGAGTCCGATGCATGGGTGCTTCGTCCGCGCTGTTTGTGATGGCACTGCTTGGCTCGTGGTACTGCTCAGCTTGTGATTGGTCGTGTGGTGGTGCGCTAAGTGCTTACTGTTATCTTTATAAACAAAAAATAACAATATTTACAATGTCTAAGCATCTAACAGTGAGGTATGTGTAAAATGTACTAGCATATACATGTTGCAAAGACACAAATATACAGAACTAAAACTGTAGACAGAAGAAAGGGCAAGATGTAAAGCAATAACAACTTTCAACATAAAAATAATAATAGAAAAAATAAATAAATCTGCTTATAACTTTTTCTGCTCCTATTCTTTCCTCTCACTAGTGGCAAAAAATAAATCTCACTTTACCCTATTCTAGGCTAAACAAATTCACAATAACAAACCTTTGTGGCTTTTAAAAACAGACTTACACTGAGATCGGCCGATAGAGGCTGTTTCACTGTCAGGAGCAGGGAGAGTGCAGAGTGAATGATGCTGCTGGAGTTCTGACCTGCCCTGTCCCATCTGCAAT
Source organism: Mixophyes fleayi (assembly GCF_038048845.1). Lineage (NCBI taxonomy): Eukaryota > Metazoa > Chordata > Amphibia > Anura > Limnodynastidae > Mixophyes > Mixophyes fleayi. The sequence continues at coordinate 106,088,137 of NC_134406.1, forward strand.
CTCTAGTTTAGTTGTTTACTCTACCTATAACACTGGCAGTAACTGGCACCGCACCCTCATACACCCCCTGGACCAAAGATGCGTTCTTGGAACATCTGCATTCTTCTGGGGCAGTTGTACATTAAATGTGTGCTCTCATTCTTTGCAAGCAAAATGCCTGCTTGCAGAGTGTGTAGCATCTTCAAAGGCAGTCTCAATTTAGAAGTGCCGGTATGTCATACTGGCACACTTCGAGCAGTGTTCAGTACCATAATATTTGTTTTTATATTTAAAAAACATAAAAGAGGGAAGCAGAGAAATATAGTGGAAGGGTGTTGTGCTGAGAGCCAAGGATCAAGAACTATAGCGAACGTGGATCGAGAGAGTGAAACGACTAACCAGAATCCAATGTGAATGTGAATGCACCGGAAAAAGGCAGATCCTAGGGAACTGAGAGCATTGAGGGAAGCTAGTTAACTGGAGCAAGTGAAACTGGATGGGGAGAAGGCAACCATGTATTCATTTGATTCCTTGAACTCCAGCCAACCAAACCAAGCGGACATAAAATAGAATATTTATCAGTGGCTGACAAAAAAAGTTACCCATTGACATTAGCGAAGAAAGTGAGGTTGAATGCCAGTGCACAGGAAATACCACCCTGACCTTATTAATTAGGTGTTTCAGTAGTTACTGTTTGTATTTGGAAATCGGGATATTGGTGTGGTAGAGTAACCAGAAATCTGGATCCTCTGGGACCCTGTGGATGAGAATCGAAAACTTGCCTCCAGAAAAGAGCAATATGTGTACATTCCCACTATATGCAAAACAGCATGCAAAGGGCACTGTTACATCTCCAGCAGGTCACAGTGACTTGAGAATTAAATTTGTGCAAAGAAAAAGGGCATCTATACCATCTGGTGACCTCTGAGACACTTAAAGTGCAACCATGGGTGCCTTGAAATATTTGGGGCCAGGATAACTGAATTGCATTTGAGGCTATGTCTTTATCCTAGGGCCCTGTAAAAAAGACTTTGAACTTTCAGGATAATCTTCTAGGTGCGTGTAAAGGAGTGTCATGGGGGTAACATAGCATCTCAAAGTTGGAAGCCGCCTCCGCAAAATTTTAGCTTCTACCTCGGCTCTAATTATACCCATCAGCTGCTTGTAACCCCAATATTCTCTGTCTTCCAAAGATTACCTGGCTTGGAGTTCTGAGAAGGAGCATAAATTTACATTTACCACCAGTTGGCCCAACTTGGCAACACCTGCTAGAGTCCACTTCCTAAATGAGCCCTGGAAAACAACTGGAGGGAAATCAGGGTTAAATTGAACTGGGGACAGCAGAGATTGGTGAGTCGAAACACAATCATGTGAACATAGCCGTCTCCAAATAATGAGGGTGGGGTGGGGTACTCAAGGAATTTTGGAGAGCCAAGGAACTACATGTAGGGGAGTGCCAATGGAGGCATTTTCCACATCGACCTATTGTTTGTGTTCATTCACCTTGTCCATTCCAGAAATCTACTAATGGAAAACGTGTGATGGTAACTCATGAACATAGGCTTTTGCATTCCTCCCTGGTGTTTATGCCTTGATAAGATAGCACGCTTAAACCATGGCATCTTACCTCCCCAGACAGAGAAATAGCTTTCTGGAGGTCAGTAAAGATCTGTGAAGAAATCCTAAATAGAACAGTTTGCAAATGTTCAGCACTTTGAAGAGTATGTTCATTTTTATGATGTTGATTCTACCAAGCCAGAAGAATTTTGGAGAGGTCCACATCTCCAGTTCTCTATGCATATTATCTGTAAGATGGAAGTAATTTAGCCAAAATAAGTGAGCAATGTCTCTGGCAACTGAGATCCCAAAATGGCGGATATGAGAGGACTTCTATTTGAAAAGGAAGGTGATGTGAAGACCTGCAATCATATGTTCAGAAACAGATATATTATAAGAGCGGTAGACTTAGCATAATTAATTTAAAATTGGCCAATCCCCATGTGTCCCAGAATCTTACTCAAGAAGAACCAATAAACTCTATCAAATGTCTTTTGGCCTCTGTGGATAGGGGGAGTAGTGGGGGACAAGTTTGTGGAAATTGAATTAAATCTATGACACCAAACACAAATCCACCTAATCGTTGTGGATCAATGATGGAAAGAGAAGTTTGAAAGCATTGGCAATCGATTTGGTGAACAGTTTGTTCTCCATATTAAGAAGAGAGATTGTCCGGTAGCTGGGACACAATGAAGGGTCCTTTCTCTCCTTTGAAATGACAATGATATGCGCTTCAAGTGATTGTGTAGGGAAACCCTTTACATCCAATATCTCATTGAAGGCCTGAAGAAGGATGGGCCATAATTTCTTTTTATAGGTTTTATAGTAGAAAATCAAGAACACGTCAAGGACAAGACTCTTCCCAAGCATCTTCTAATTCAAATATTGTAAAGGGAGAGCCTAAGGCTAAACACTCCTCTCAAGAGAACTTGAAGAGGAATTGAATATCTTGCAGGTATCAGTCTATTTCGCCCTCTATGGAGAGCAAATTGTCTATAGTGGCAGGAGGATGCATATTATATATCTGGGAGTAGTAAGCCTAAAATGCACTGACTTTTTCTTTGTCTGAATATTGCACCACTTTTCTTCCATCTTTAATAGACTGGACGTAAGAGAAGAATCTCTGGGACCTGAGAGCTTTAGCCAAGAGTTGCCCGGTATCACATAACACCATTTTAGTTCTGTGTGGTTTACTGTGTTCATTGGTTTCCCTTGGTTACCGCTATCTGCTCTGCAGCCTGGCTTCCTCTCTCATCGGATGCTATCTTGCCAAGTGGTCTGAGCATGCGCTACTCTGGTAACCTTCAAACCTCTGCTCAGCAGTGATTGAATCATCTGCAGCCAGTTCCCTTTATAAGGGCCCTCCTCCATTTAATGGGTGTCAGATCATCAGGTCTCTCTACCTTATAGGAAGCATCTCCTCTGACTCCTGTTAAGCTACTCCTGTGGTTCCTGACATCGTTGATGGTGCAGCTCACCGCTTCACAACAGATAACTGTGCAGCTCATTACTTCTCAGCGTTTACCGGTGCAGCTCATGGCCTCCCAGCAATTCCGCGTGGAACTCATCGCTTCCCAGCATTACCTGTGCAGGTCATCGCTCCTCAACTTTACCTGTGTAGCTCATCGTTTACCAGCAATACTTGCACCACTCACCGCTTCTTAGCAAACACTTGTGCAGCTCACTGATTCTCAGCATTTGCCGGTGCAGCTCATCGCTTCTCAGCATTACCTGTGCAGCTCATTACTTCTCAGCATTACCTGTGCAGCTCCTTGCTTCTCAGCATTACCACTGCAGAGCATAGCTCATCATCGGTCCTGTTCCAGAGATATAACACCTGTGTGGATGTGGGCCCCTAGAGGACTGCAAACTGTACTTGAGAGTGGGTAAGAACATATTCCCTTGTGGGAATTCCTGGTGAATACTTCTCCTCTGTTAGAATCCGCACCTCTCTGAGGGTAAGCTGTCACTCGAGCAGAGGTCAAGACCATTCCCATTATCTGACTTCCGTGACACGCGGCTTATCTTCCCACTGAAAATATTTGTTCCGACATTTGTGCCTCATAGTCAATTTGGTTATGTCATTAAAGAGTTTATTCGGAGCAGTGCTCTTGGTCTATAACTCCTCTAAGACCTCCAGAGAGAGAGAGAGAGTGTTTGTGTTTGGTTTCTAAGTTTTTTATGGACTGTAACAGAGCTGCCCTAGCTGTCACCTTATGTTTCTTTAAAAAAAAAGCCCAATTAGATACACATGCTGCAAGGACAGACTTGTGTGCCTCCCAGACCGCTATCTTGGATGTCTCTCTATTACCATTGAGACAAATGTACTCATCCATGGCTAACCCCATTTGTGACTTGCAGTATGGATCCTGCAGCAACAGTTTGTTAAACCACCAATTCCACTGTCTGGAGGGGGAGTTAACAAGGTAAATTATCTTGTAAATGGGTGCATCATCCAAGTCTGTCATCTGACCAATCCACAAGTCTACCACTTTGCCCAGATATCTGTGGCTATTAAATATATAGTCAATCTATGAATAACTGGAATGTGGGAAAGAATAAAAGGTGCAATTTATATCGGACGAGTGGAATATTCTCTAGGCATTGGCCAACTGGTGGTCATGGAGCTCAAGTCTAACTCTACGGGAGTCCTTCAGAGACACTCTAGTTAATGTGAAGCAACCCTAACTAGGCAGTTAAAAATATATAAGAAAAACCACAGATATCTACTAATAATGATTAAACTATAGAGTGGGGAAAGTGACCCTGACTCTCAAATCAACAAAGTAGACAAGGCAGTTAAACTAGGAGAATGGAAGACCTACTGGGACAAATTAAAGTTCCTCAGCCTGAAGCCAGTTGAGGTTTCAAGAGTCACATAATGGAATATAAAATAGTTGTGAACAGTCACGGTCATGCTCTTAAATGGATAGACGTAGACAAGTCAAATTGTGAAAAGTCAGGAGACTGAAGTGACTGCAGTAAACAAACTAGAACGAACTTGTAGAATTCCTCAGGTCACACTCTACTCTTCTGATGCAGACATAGAGTGAAGTCTCCACCTATTCCTGGGTACAGTGCACCAGTCCTCCTGAAGTTGAGCTAATCTGGGAGCTGTACTTTAGGAAGGTTGAGGGCATCACAATAGGACTCCAGCTCATCGCAGAATTTAAATATGATAAGTTTGCCATTGCGGTTCACTTGAACACTCAGCTGCAACCAAAATCGAATAGAGTGCTTCTTGAGCTCATCTGTGAGAGGCATGAGAAGTCTCCGCTGCTGAAGCACGTGTACCATGACATACTTGTATCTTTTGTCCATTAAATTAATTTCTCCCAAACCATGGGCTTTCCTGAGAATGTACTCTTTGATCGTGATCGTAATGAAGCCTGCAAATGATATCCCAAGGCAATTTAGATTGCAGGCCTCGCGGGTCAACATCCAAGATTTTGGTAAAAATCTCTGTGAGTGCATCAATATTTCCTTGGGAAGGGACATCTTTGGGAATACCTCTCACTCAAGATTATTTCAATAACCCCTGTTATCCAAGTCATCCAGTTTTTTGCTGGTCCCAGAGACTTCTTTCACTTGTTGAGCAACCACTTTGTTAAGCTTGTCCAGGTGGGAGTCTTTGATTTCTTTGCTGTCCTCCACAGATAGCACTTAATCAGAGGTCTGACTGAGGTCCGATTGGATTGATGCTACTTGTGATTGCGGGGTTTCTTGGATCTGAAGTTCAAGAGTTTGGAAGTCCTGCTTTGTTGGAAGAGGTTTTAATTAAGACAAAATTTCTCCCAGGTCTCCCCAGTCTCACTGATACAACTCACAGGCAGTAGCCGGATTGGAAGTTTCCTCAGACATGGCCTGTGGAAGGAGATGAAGAGAGGGTGGAGGTACTGGGAGAGTTGGTAAACAGTTGTTGGAATGCTGCTTGCATCACTGACTCTCTTATATTTCCTTGGGTCTTTCTTAGAGTTTCCCTTTCTGTCCTTCCTCATTTAACACCACCGAACAGCCGATAATAATTACAAGGATTTCAGATGTTACCTTATGGTGAGGTCAGCTTCAGGTCTCTTCAGCCATCATTTGCCAAGTTTCATATTAAAAGGGAAGCATTAGAGATCTAGAGTTGACTAGGCAGGTCATCTGGGTCTTGATATCAAGTAGTGTGAAAAATTCAGTCCTGTATGACACCACACACCAGAAGGGGAGAGGGGGAATTCTTAGGTGAAAATACAGGAGTTATTGACCTGGCTGCAGGCACAACTTGAAACAATAATATGAATGTATTCTGAAATCTCTAGAATAATCACAAGGATGAAGAAGGAGACAGAGTAATAGCTGGGGGAGAGAATGGATCCAGTTATGTGGCACACAAGGAGTCTTGGAAGGCCTGCTGCCGAAGAAGACAGCAATCACTCTAATGTTCATATATTAAAATTTTCATATGTTAGAATGGCTATCCAGGGAACACGCCACGGAGGAGGCAACAGTTTAGAAGATTAAGAGGAAATATGGCATAGAGGACGCTAGAGAGGAGCCAGAGTGGAGTCCGGAGAGGAGAAGAGGTCAGAGGGAAGGAGAAGGACTTTATGGAGGTGAGGAACAATGAGGAGTACCCTCCATCATGGCAAATATTCAATATCTATTACTGATAGCATAAATGTCACGTGACTGTAGGCATTCCATGGCAGCATGTTGCTTAGTCTACATGAGTGTATAAGCGTAACTTCAGATCTAGCATTTTAGATCTGCTCCACCCTAATTGCAGATTAATTTGACCATATAGAAATAATCAACCCAGGTGTAATTTGCTATCTAATCCAAGTCAATCCCAAACAATTTATGGAACTGCTTCTAAACCTATGTTATCCTAAAAGATACATGCTTATTGCAAATAAACTACAACAAACATTAATAGGAAATATCTGAAAAAGCAGTGTTTTTCTTAGAAATGTGCATGCTTTTGCCGTGCAGGGAAAGACTTTTTCCATTTTGCTGCTTAATATATATCTCTACGAATAAGCAATTCTGGACATAAATATATATAATGCATAGAATCCAAAAATATTGAACACATTAAAAATAAAATGTTCCAATATACGGACACTTTTAAAATTGTGCTCGATGAACTCTTTCTTTATTGCAATTGCAAGAGTATGGATGACTCCATAGGGCCCACTATTCCACGATTGGGTAGTGCTGGCTAGTGGCATATGTGGGCATGTGAAATTTGTGTATACAAATAGAAATTGCATTTTAAAATAGGAACAGAATAGTAATAAATTGATTAAATATCTGTATGTAGTAGGAAGGGCAGATGATGTGGGCCTAGTTACCAGACAAGAAGCTAAAATGATGTCACAGTGCACAATATTTCTTTAAGTATAAACTTAGATTGTAAAATAGTAATTTGATTTATACCTGTTAATATGCTGACAATTATTATCTTGAATGGAATGTTTTTATTCGAAATCCAAGCAGTGCAGAGGCACGGTATTGTACATAAAATGGTAGCATGTGACGCATGTAATTTATTTTCTTTTATATATTTTGTTTTTAGTTTGTGTGCTAGGGATCGTATTTGAAATTGAATCAAAATAAACCTGATTAAAAAATATATGTTTAATGATGTATATATTTAAAGTAATTAATTTACTTCTTCACTTACTTAGGTGCTGCACATGTGGATGACATCCAGCAGGGAGAGGAATGCTGAAAATGCCTCGAAGCCTGCCTGAAAGACATCTATAGACAGGGACTGCCATCAATCATTCCCTGGGGCAAATAGTGAAATATTTTTAATTTATTTATTACATTTAGCACTGGTCATCTTTTTGTTATAATGTTGAATGTTTATTTGTTAATTTATTTATTTTCAAAAAAGTTATATTGTTTATTAAAAATTATTGGATTCTTTCACATGTTAGATTACTTTAATATAGTGAGCTAAAGTAATAACAGTAGTCCACAGTGTTTATATAATATAATGTAGTAATATAAAAGAGGGTAGTGTATAGAACATTGTTGAGTTAAAAATTAAAATGTCCCATTACCCAAATTGTACACATTATTAATATCATGTAATGTAGTAATATAAAATGGAAAAATGTATTTACATTGAGTGTTAACTTATAAATGTGAAATTTGCATTGCACAATGTCTACACAATGTTAATCATACTTGCCAACTCTCCCGGAAAGTCCGGGAGACTCCCGAAATTCGGGTCAGTCTCACAAACTCCCGGGAGTATATTGCAATCTCCCGCATCTGCCCACTTCCTAGACGCCAACTCCAAAAAGTTGGCAAGTATGGATTAACGTATGAAATGCTGTGAGCAACTTCTTGTAGAAGGTTAACTCCACTCTGAGAAATAAAAAATGTGTAACTGCATGTTTTGTAATAGTGTTGCAATGCTGTGAATAGAGTTAGCAAGACAATGTGATGTTGTAGATTTGATATTGTAGATTGTGTGATTAATATGTGACTGTGTTGTAGATTGATTATATTTCATAAAAAGAAAATGTATACATTTGAGGTGTCACTGTGGTTGAGCAATGTGGTTGGATGTAGTGGTAATATGGCTGACAATGTGTTAGCTCCTGCAGTGCTATGCAGTTGTGGGACTGTGCTGTACATTCGATTTATGAGAAACAGTGAAACAGGATTATATGTGTTTATATGGGAGATCCCAGGGTTCTCGGTGATTCACGCCATTTTGGAGGGCGGGAGGGGGCGGGGCGAGGCCAATCGCGGCATTTTGGCCCTGCCACCGCGACGGGGGTCACGGGCCGGGGCCAAAATGACGCGATTGGCCTCACCCTGCCCCCTCCCGCCCTCCAGTCATGCCCCCTCTCCTGGAAACAGAATACAGAAGAGAGAATAGTGTAGGTACAGTGAGAGATACAAACATAGATATATAGATACATACATAAATAAATTAGCCATACTTTAACTTAAACCGCTTCTCTACACTGTATTTTGAGTTAGGTGTGAACATACACCAGACACATTTGTGTGTGCTGTATAACTACTTCTGTATTTTCACTTGAACGTTTGTTATGGTATGTGCTACTGAAAATACACATGTAGCAACGCAATTTTTCTGCCTTGTTTTTACTTGAAAATTCAAAACTAAAAATTGCATTCTACGCTAAATGAAGCCTGTGACTGGATCATGTGTAAGTAGAGATGGTCACTGACCCCCGTGTTTTGGTTTTGGTTTTGGATCTGGATTACTTTTGGGTTTTGGTTTTGGCAAAAACCGCCCTTGCGTGTTTTGGTTATGTTTTGCAATTTTGTTTAAAAATCAATTTTTTTCGGGCTAAAATAACCTAATTTAGTGCTCCACCTGTTTCTTGGATAAGTAAGGTAATTCTAAAGCTAATAAATTAGGAAAAAAACAGTTGAATCCCTGGTAGGCCGTCCTTAATTCTGCACACAAACCTGATTGTCTGCCTCTCCATCTTAGCCTATTGGCAATGCAGCCATTGTCTTTGGGTGTATATTACACCCTACACTTATAGTTAAATATATAAAGAAATAGACAAAGGCCCCCCCCCCTCCATTTGTCGTAAAATAGAAAAAAAACAGCCGCTGTAGACTGTACAATAAAAATAGAAATGGACAAAGGCAGTTTGGTGTCTGTCTGTGTATGACATCCTACCCTTATCGTGAAATTGACAAAACAGCAGCCTTTCAAGACTGTACGTGATATACAAATGCCCCAAGTCCCTTTCCTATTTGGAGGTAGATTGCACCCTACACCTATACTTATACTTATACTTGGGTGTGTTTTTTTCCCTGATTTAAAAAGACTATGTACATTTACATAGGCTTTACCAGATGATGTATAGGGAAGATTACCATCAGGACTGGTGCCAGCACCTGCTTGCTGATCCTGCTTATATGTGGACTGCTTTGAATCCATTTTAATGAGCCCAAATCACTTTTTTTGTAGTGCAAAATATTAAATAGATAGTGATGCTAGATAAGACTTTCAACACCAGAAAAATTGTGGTTTCACACTGGGGAATATGGGACACCCCAAAACACTTGTAGTGTAAAATATTAAATAGATAGTGCTGCTAGATAAGACTTTCAACACCAGAAAAATTGTGGTTTCACACTGGAGAATATGGTACACCCCATAACAGTTGTAGTGCAAAAAATTAAATAGATAGTGCTGCTAGATAAGATTTTCAACACCAGAAAAATTGTGGGTTCACACTGGAGAATATGGGACACCCCAAAACACTTGTAGTGCAAAAAATTAAATAGATAGTGCTGCTAGATAAGACTTTCAGCACCAGAAAAATTGTTGTTTCACACTGGGGAATATGGAACACCCCAAAGCACTTGTAGTGCAAAATATTCAATAGATAGTGCTGCTAGATAATACTTTCTGCAGCCAGAAAATAGTTTCTGTAGGAGGGAATATGACACCCCAAACAGTTGGTAATGTTTGCAAAAATGCCTCTATCCTCCTCTCTTACTGCTATAACAATTGCTAGAAGAATTGCTTGAAGAATTGCTAGAAGAATTGCAATAAGAATTGCTCTGTCCCTGCTCTAATGTTCCCTGCTCTAATGTTGCCTGCGACCTAACCCTGCTCTCTCCCTCTGTCAAATGGCGATGGATTGCTGTGAAGGTGGGTATTTATGAATTTCAAATATCGCGAAAACCGAGCTCCGAGATCCGACGCCATCAGAATGACGTTTTTGCCTCGATTTAGAATCCAAATTGGCGCGAGAGTACCGAGCCGAGCAGGCTCGGCACTCGGATAGGTGAAGTTCGGGCAGGTTCGGATCTCGGGGAACCGAGCCCGCCCATCTCTACTTGGGCTGGCAGCACTAGGGTTAATAGTGGTCAGGCCGGGGGACCCCAAGCTTTTTTTTTTTTTTTAACATTTATCTATTTTTAAACTTTTTACAGCCGTGGAGACCTGTGGCTGTGTAGACAGACAATGTAACAGTGATGCGTTTACTAATCACACAGCTAGGATACAGTGTGTTGCATTTAGCAATTTTTAAAGCAAAATCAGGAGAGTGTGCTTAATCGCAGCTTCATATATTTTAGACTTGTATAGCTAGATTGGCAAACAGTTAGGGCTTTGATCTTTGTCGATTTTGGAAATAGCGATTTTGACTGAAACACATCTCTGGTGATTTTACATCAAATCTCACTTTAATACATCTGCGAGATGTAACACTTGCGAGAAAATCGCTGGATTTTCAAGGGTGACTCAAACTGAGAAAGTTAGGCAACCACTGGGTCAGTCTATGAATAGTTGCAAATATGAAATTGATACTCAGTTTTAGTATAATACATGCATTTTCTAAACACATTGGAGGTCATTTACAAAGCTCACTTGATGCTTTGATTTTGCACCAGTGCGGTTAGTTAGTCCACTCTGTACGCTGGAAGGGGATGCTTCACTCTCAGTAGATGTGTCAACTTAAAAGTTTGCCAAGGTGTGCAGAGAGGTATAAATTTATAAAGAGACACACATATAAAGGAAAAGGAAAAGAGGAAAAAAGGGCGCTCATAGTGTAGTAATTAGTGTCAAGCCAATAAAACTTTTGGATAAAAGCAGCATACATTTTTCAAACAGAAATAAAGCTTATCTGTCAGACGCTTGTTGTTTTTCATCAAGCATCTGACAGATAAGCTTTATTTCTGTTTGAAAAATGTATGTTGCTTTTATCCAAGACTTTTATTGGTTTGACACTAATTACTACACTATGAGTGCCCTTTTCCCTATTTTTCTTGTGTTTAGATTATTTCACTTCGGGTGTAGATCTTTAGAAGAAAGGAGCTGCTATTTCTATTTGGACTTTAAGTTGGATTGTCATATATTGTTAAAAAAAAGTGTTTATGGATTTCATTTAGTATATATTGATAATCATTAGCTTGGCAAAGAAAATAAGATATTGTGTGTTACACATATAAAAGTGTAAATATCTAAACAAAGTCCACCCTTCTACCACTTTGGTACCATTACTTACAATAAAATAAGCGTATACTTTCTTCACCTAAAATATGACTTGGTTTATCTTCATTAGTGGCTTATAGTAATCATGAAATGAAAGGACAATATGATTGACTTTATCAATGTTGCAATTGTGTGTTTGTTAAACGCTTTATAACATTATTTAGAATGCTCTTGAAAAATGTAGCTACAAAGTGCAAGATTGCAGCACATATCTACTTGCATTAAAAATCGTGTTGCGGAGTGGATTAGAAAAGGGAAAGCTCGAAAATATGCACTCTCATCACATCTTTACATTGTTACAATAATCTCACACAACAACATTTAGGGTACTAGGTGAGATAAGGTTAGGCTCCTCGTGGGAGGTTATTATAAAAATAGTTGTTAGACAATTGCTGAAAGCAGTTATATTTCAACAGTCTTCTGATAAAAGAACAATGTTGATCAACTGCTGTTGATCTGCGTATTTCTGCAGTTTCAGAAAAAAAAGCTTCTTCAAGTTGTTAATGTAATCAGTTAAAATGCTTGAACCGTTTTGTACTGATAATTGTCCTATGCAACTACAGATAACATAAGACTGCTTTGAAAACAATATCACTAGGACAAAGAGAGACATTCGTTTGTGCAATGTAATTTACACTATGGAACTCTAATAAGGATAAAACAGATTGTTTGTAAATGGACATTCTGGGGCTTAAACTGGGTTGGGCATAAACTAAAGATGCTCACTGACCCCTGTGCTTTGGTTTTGGTTTTGGATCTGGATTACCTTCCTGTTTTGGTTTTGGTTTTGCCAAAACCGCCCTTGCGTGTTTTTTATTTGGTTTTGATTTTGTTTTGGTATTTTTAACAAAATTAAATTTTTGGGGCTAAAGTAACATAATTTAGGTATTATTTTGTATCTACATTATTATTAACCTTACTAAAACTAATTTCCAGTCATTTCCATTCAATTTTGTCCATCTTACAGGTCACAATGTGCTTTTCATACACTTTCAGCTAAATACTGCAGTGATCTGGCTGGATGGTAAGCGACAGAGCAATGACTCAAACACACGGCAGTTCCTACTGAATCTAGGAAACATTGCAATGAGCGCTTCACGTGTTTCTTGAATAAGTGAGGTAATTCTACAGGTAATACATGGCAGCGATCGATCGCTCCACCTGTTTTTTGGATAAGTGAGGTAATTCTACAGCTAATAAATGTCAATGAGCGCTGACCCCCCGGGATGTGTGCTTTTATCAGACACACACCAATCCAGGGTGCCAGATAATGCACTAAAAAGAGCTATTGAAATCCAAAGTAAAAAGCCAGTTGGGGTATATTACACCCTACACTTATAGTGAAAGTTGCAAAACAGCAGCCTGCAAAGACTGTACGATAAATCAAAATGACCAAAGCATCTTTTCTCTTTTGGTGTATATTACACCCTACACTTATAGTGAAAGCTAAAAAAAAGCAGCCTGCAAAGACTTTACGCTATATCAAAATGACCAAAGCTCCTTTTCTCTTTGGGTGTATATTACACCCTACACATATTAGTGCAAATTCTGAAAAATACAGCTTAATCCCTGCTAGGCCCTCCTTAAACAAGCTATCAATGGCCTAAAAGCATCTTAGACCAACAGTGTTGTGAAGTGAATTCTACACTGTCAAGATGATGTCATCATCATCTTCAGCATCATCCTCACCCTTATCAGTGTGTACATCATCATCACAGACTATTAATTCATCTCTGCCTTCAATCCGCCATTAGAGAAGTGTTAGTACTTGTATGTATTTGCCAGTAAAGGCCTTCCTCGTGGAAGATGTAGTTTATTTTGATGAACATAATCTTTGCCACATTTTTAGGAAGTAACCTCCTACATCGATCACTGACAAGGTTCCCGGCTGTGCTGAATACTCTTTCTGAGTACACACTGGAGGGTGGGCAAAGCAAGTTTGTACATGGGTTTCCAAATGGCTTGTTTTTCCTCCCAGTATGGAAAGGGACTGTCTAACATTTCCATATCAATTAACTCTTGAAAATAATCCTCCACCATCCTATGCATGTTAATAGTAGGATTGGAGGGAGTTATGGCCGAGGTCACACTTTTTTTGGTAAAATCTTTCAAACCAGCCCATATGTCAAACTGTTGTGGTCTGCCACCTGCAGTCAGCAAATACAGTTTTTCTTGGACGGGGGCATATGACACCCCAAACACTTTGTAGTACAAATTCAGAAATATACAGTGCTATATTACAATTTCAGCACTCAGCAAATACAGGTTTTTTGGATAGGGGGATATGACACCCCAAACACTTTGTAGTGCAAATTCAGATATATACTTTGCTGATATATTACTATTTCAGCAGTCAGTAAATAGTTTTTTAGAAGGGGAGAATATGACCCCACAAACACTTTGTAGGGCAAATTCAGATATATACTTTGCTCATATATTACCATTTCAGCAGTCAGCAAATAGTTTTTTTAGAAGGGGGGAATATGACACTCCAAACACTTTGTAGTGCAAATTCAGAAATATACAGTGCTATCTTACAATTTTAGCACTCAGCAAATACAGGTTTTTTGGAACGGGGGGATATGACATCCCAAACAATTTGTAGTACAAATTCAGATATATACTTTGCTGATATATTACTATTTCAGCAGTCAGCAAATAGTTTTTTTAGAAGGGGGAATATGACACCCCAAACACTTTGTAGTACAAATTCAGAAATATATAGTTCTGGTATAATAGAATTTCAGCAGTCAGCAAATGCAGTTTTCTTGGACGGGGGCATATGACACCCCAAACACTTTGTAGTACAAATTCAGAAATATAAAGTGCTGGTAAATTAGAATTTCAGCAGTCAGAAAATATGTTTTTTAGAAGGGGGGAATATGACACCCCAAACACTTTGAAGTGCAAATTCAGAAATATAAAGTGCTGGTATATTAGAATTTCAGCAGTCTGAAAACAGTTTTTTTAGAAGGGGAGAATATGACATCCCAAACACTTTGTTGTGTAAATTAGTAAAAAATGCCTCTATACTCCTCTATTCCTGCTCTATTCCTGCTCTATTCCTGTAACCTAACCCTTCTCTGTCCCTCTCTCAAATGGTGCTAGATCGCTGTGGAGGCAGCTATTTATTGATTCTAAAACTCGTGAGATCCGACAACGTTTTGGAATCCGAATAGGGGCGAGAGTACCGAGCTGACTTAGCACGGTACTTGGATTCCAGAAATTCGGGTAGGTTTAGTTCTCGGGGAAACAAGCCCGCCCATCTCTAGCATAAACCCATATGTTTAGCATAAAATGTGTAAATGTTTTAATGTGCATGTCCCACAAAAAGTGTATGCCTATGTTCTTATGCCGATTTGGCACATACACCTCCTTACGTTTGGAGAGATGGAATGGGGAAGGGACAGGGCTGGTAAGCGTAGGTATTGTACAATAGTGGTGTGTTCATATATATGCGACTGTCAGATGTGAACAAAGCTGCAGCTGGTGAACCAGTAATGCATTAACCAAAAATACTAAAAACTTTTAAGTTTTTACAAATTTACAAGTAAGTCCAGTTGAACAGTCGAGGGGCTAGATTTACTAAGCTGCTGGTTTGAAAAAGTGGGGATGTTGCCTATAGCAACCAATCAGATTCTAGCTTTCATTTATTTAGTTCTACAAAATGACAGCTAGAATCTGCAGCTTAGTAAATCTAGCCCTTGGTCTCTGACATTATGGCAGAGGAACCCCATGCTACCAGTTTCCCTGTGTCACCCATCAGCTCATGGCCTAGTGTTAGTTTTTTTTTTTTCAGAGGAAACCCAAACAGTTCATCCCCCCAAAATGACCACAACCTGCACAGGCTATGTGTTAGGGTAACTTTTTTATTGGGGGGGGGGGGGTCACATCATGTTTTAAAAATAAATACATTTACTAATTTTTTTTAAAATACATTTAAACATGTCATCATCATCATGCTTTATGCATTCACATGCATATTAAGTACTATGCTGAGTCGCACTTACCTTAAGATGCATGTGTAATTTTGTGAATTAATTTTACATCTGCATCACCCCTTCTGTGTAAGAACATGGTCATGTTCATCGCTAAAAACCAAAACTAATCATTGACTCAAAGGTTATCTTATACTAGTGTGTACTCTAGAATGGGAGTGGCTTATTTGTAAAAACAAACAAGAAAAGGAAAAGGGTATGTTCAAGATCCAGGACCATATTTGCAACCTTCATTTTTATTCTGCAGTCGCAAACCACGCCACAAGACCATTGAGTATATGGCACAGGTCAGATGTCTAAAAGCATAGAAAAAAAGCTAATTTAATGTTGCTACAGTATAATCCTTGCATCCTTGGATCTATGTGATAAAGTTTCCAACACAGCTGCACAAGACCTGATCTGCAAGAAGAATAGAATAACTGCTTCAATAGTACTGCATGTCAGTACTATATATGTTGAGAAGAAATGCTGATTCTCTTGGCACAACAACTTCTATTAATAAAACACCATCTGCTATTGCAATAATTGAAGCATGTGTTACTTTTGACCCAATTGTGTTGGTTTAAGACTCAGCATATGTCTCAATACCACACAGTTCATGAATCAAAGCATTTGTTTAAATGAAATTATGCTACAGATTTTGTTTGTCTGTTGGCATATTCTACTACCATCAATTTACATAAATGAGAAGAGAGCTGAACGCATTTAAAAGCATGTGTTTACTGCTGACATGTACTTACCACTTAAGGGTTAAGTCCTCAGGAGAAGCAGTCAATGGGATACAGTGGGAGTGTCTGGCTAATATTATATTAGTAGTGGAGGCAAAGGGTTACTTCCTGTTTCCTGCACTCGGATATCTGACACCATCAGGCTCAGTATCACTGGATTTCATTGTCTAAATTTTCTTTCTTTTCTGACAGACTTCTAGCTATTTTCTTTTCCCTATCTCTTATCCTGTTCTTTCTTCTCACACTTTCCCCCTTTTCTAATATCCACCTGTCCGTTTTTCCCCTCTGCTAAAATGGTTAATCCCCGTCCTAAACGTAGTAGGACTACTCCCGCTCGGCTCTCAAATCCCCCTCATTGCATGCATGCGAGTCCCTCTATCTCCGAGGCAATTCCCCCCGTCACGTCCTCCTTCTCTGCCCAAGAGCGGGTTTCATTGTCGGGCTCCTCCGGTGGTTCTGGGCAAAGTGCCAGATTTCACGGCGGCCATGGAGCGCGTGACCTGGGCGACGCACGGAAGTCTCAGTCTGAGTCATACTAGGAGGGCGCGCGCTCCAGGGCGGGTGGCAAAGCCACCCAGATCTGGAGCAGTTTGTTAGAAAAAGGGGATATGTAGAGCTCAGGACAGGGGATCCTGCTGCCCTGCCTATGGCGTGCAAAACGCACGCTGCTTCCTCTGCTGCAGGCTCTGCAGATGTTTTAGATAGCACAGTTTTGGAGGGTGAGGGCAGGCTGGGGATTGTGGGAGAGGGCACAGCATGGATTTCAGGGACACAGGGTCAGGTTTCCCCATATAGAGGGCTGGGTCCAGTTATTCTATGTTGAGATCTTTGTCCTAACAGTGGAAGTGAAAAAAGACTTAGTAGCAGAAGGAGGAGTTAGGTGCAAAAGGAGGAATAGGTGAGGATGCGTATAGAAATTTTTCTAACTGGCTGACTGGGTACTGCGTATTTTTGGCATGTTACTTGGAAACAAGACCTGATGCCATTATAGATGTTTGGGAATATCTACGTGGAAATTTGGATGAAGTTTAATAGGGCCCAAATGCCTATGGGGTATGTATGGCCTCTTCCACTTAGCAAGGTTTCCAGCATTGGGGAGACAAAGTGCTCCGCATTTTCAAAAAATAGTGATGTGTTTAGCCTTCAATAATTCCTCTTGCGGTAGGGGGGAAACATGTAGGTACAGGCATGCATGCTGGAATTGTCATGTAAGTCATTCCCTCAAAGATTGCCCAAAGAATATCGCGGGCCCGGAAGAGGACGCGGTAGCACAGGAGCTGCTGACTAATGCAAATTCCCCCATCAACTCCCCAGTCCTCCATAAATGGTTTGTCCTCTACCCCGATGGGTCTCAGGCCTCCTTAGCGAGGGTTTTCGGGTTGGTTTCCGGCTCGCCATAGACAGTGGGGTGGCGGCAACCTCGAAGAACCTCTGTCCTGCATATATATATATATATATATATATATATATATATATATATATATATATATATATATATACACCCAGACATAATAGCAGAAAAGATTAGAAGGGGGTCGTATGGCGGGGTCATTCTCTTCTCCTCCAATACCTGACTTAGTCATTTCCCCAGTAGGAGTAGTCCCAAAGAAAGCTCCAGGGAAATACCGATTGATACAACATTTATCCCATCCCATGGGTAGGTCGGTCAACAACGCGATTGATCCCCAAGTCAGTTCGATGACATAACAATCTTTTGATGACACCTTAACCCTAGTGAGAGAACTTGGCAGTGGGGCCCTGATGGTGAAATTGGATATAGAATCAGCATTCCCCCTCCTTCCTCTGCACCCGGAGTCATTTAAATTCATGAGGTTTAAAATAGATGGTGATTATTACATTGATAGATGTCTTCCAATGGACTGTTCAGTTTTGTGTGCATAGTTTGAAGCTTTCATTTCTCCATTGGTGTGTAAGGGCGGGAACAGGTCATCATGGCATAGCACACTATTTGGACTGTTTCCTGTTCGTTGGCCCATCCAATTACTCCTGTTGCGCTGACATCCTTTATGCGGCACAATCTTTATTTCATGTCATGGGTGTCCCGGTTGCCATAGATAAAACAGAGGACCCTGCCACTTGCCTTTCATTTTAGGCATTGAAATTGACACAATAGAAGATTGTTGTTGTCTGCCTCTAGACAAAACTGAAAAAATGCAGTCCCTTATAACAGAAGCTCTTTCTTCATCCTCCTGCACATTGCATAAGGTTCAATCCCTTGTGGGCTCTTTTAATTTTTCCTGTTGCGTTATACCTATGGGTCAGGTATTTTATAGGAAGTTAAATTTGCCACATCCGGTTTTCACAGCGCACATTCTCGAATACGTCTGTTCGTCGAATAAAGGGAGGATTTGCTTATATGGAGGCGCTTTCGAGTGTCATTCAACGGTATCCGAGTATGGCCTTCCCCGCCAATAGCTAGCAGAACCCTGGATTTGCACACAGATGCATATGGGTCGAAAGGTTTCGGTGCCTTCTTTCAAGGGGCATGGTGCGCCGCCACTTGGCCGCAATCATGGAGGGTTAATGGCTTGGTTTGGAACTTGTTAACATTATAATTGTTCCCTATAATTGAAGCTCTAGAATTGTGAGCCTACCGTTTGCGCGGCAAGAGCGTGGTGTTTTGGTGCGACAATCTAGGTGTGGTTCAGACTAATAACCGCCTCATCACATCCAGCAATTAATTTGCTGTGGGTTCTGGTTTTGAGATGCCTGGATTTCGACATCAGTTTTCGTGCTCACCACGTTCCTGGCGCAGACAACAAGCTGGCTGATGCTCTTTCTTGTTTCAATTGGCGACATTTTAGAAATCTGGCTTCACATGTTAGGTTGTCCGGCTTAAATTGTCCCCCCTTTGTTTGCAGATGGTCGAGTAGGGATAAGGTGTCTTGCTGAAGCGCCATTGGCTCCTTCTACTATAAAGTTCTATCACTTGGCATGGCAACGTTGGTTGCGTTATCAAGCGCCCATAAACAATGACACATCAGGTCAGATCCCCTCTATGGTGGGTTTTATGTGGGAGCGATACAAGGAAGGGATATCTAAGGCAAGTATGGGTCCCATGTTAGCAGGCATTTCATTCATGTCTAGAATAAATAATACACAGGATCCCACCAAATCATTCATGATTTCCAAGGCACACAAAGGCTGGGCTAGAATACATCCAACTTTAAGCGATCAATGCCGGCTTATTGACCCACAAATATTGGCTAGACTGATTGTGGCATTGCCAGAGATTACTACAGCTTGTTAGGCAGCTTTATTATTTAGTGTGGCCTTCTCATTAGCGTTTAGGATTAGCGAACTTTTTGCACACTTTAAAACATGTAAGGACGCAGCTTTGATATTTAAACACATAGTGGATCAACCTACACTAATACGCTGTGAGATAATAAAGTCAAAAACGGACCAGATCGGTAGAGGTCATTGGCTAGCTTTAATGGCACAACAGGACCCAATTGTATGCCCAGTTATACTTTGCACTAAATTTACTGTGTTTGGCCCAGAGGGGAGGATTTGTGGTTAATACCCCAGGATAAAACACCATTGACTAAATTTCAAATCAATGTTTTAATGAAACGCTCCCTGGGTTTCAATGGTTTAGACCCGACACATTATGGCACCCATTCCTTTAGGATTGGGGCGGCTACTGCCACAGCGACCAGGGGTGTATCCATCCACAAAATTCAGGCACTGGGGAGATGGAAATCTGAGAATTATAAGAAGTACATACGGCCTGATACATGAGGTGTTATTCCTCTAACCCTACCGCGCCCCCCTCCCCTTCTCTTCTACCTCTCTTTTTCTCTACTCTATTGGTTGATGACCCAGGGCTATGCTACCCGCTGTGCTGAACAGGGGTGTGAAGGGATTTTTTCCATATTTCCCTGGATCAAGGCCTGATTAGTGGTGTGCGTCCAGAGTTTTTATGGGTTTTTACCTTCATTTGGGTTAACAGCCTATCTTTTCTTCCCTTTCTGTTTCTTCGGCCCAGGTGCCTCATTGTGAAGCATGGGGGTCTCCCGATATTACCCGATAGCCATCTCAAACTGAGGAGGTTGCACTGGGTTGTTATGGAGTGCTGGTAGGAAGAAGCAGCAACTTCGATTCCTGCGGTCTGAAGTGAAGTTAATTGTACCTTTGTCCCTGTGGGTGCATATGTTGATATAGCTCTATATCTTTTAGGTTCCGCGGTCAGGACGGTCAGGACGCAAATATGGGTCATAGGTCACTCTTATATATTCTGGCAGCGAAGCATAGATTGGCGAGTAAATGGTCCAGTTTTTCTCACCCAGTATACATACGCTGGTTGGGGCAGCGGGGCATGCTATGGCCAGCACTCATTTCCCTTTTGACTAGGGAGATAAGCTTGAGCGGCAGCTCCGATATAGTAGTTGTCCATTTGGGAGGTAACGACATGGGAAAAAGCAAATCTCTTGACCTGATTATTAGGATTCGAGAGGACTTGAATCAGATTTACGTCCGATGGCCCAAGATTACCATCTGTTGGTTCAACATTATACCCCGTTTGTCTTGGAGATAAGAGATTCCACCTGCTACCTTAATACGGGTGGTAAAGAAAATTAATGGTTACGCGAAACAGAATATTAAAGGCATACAGGGTACAGTCATAAATCATCCCTTGATAACAATTAATAAAAGACATATTTTTTAGAACAGATGGGGTCCATTTAACAGTAGAGGTGATGAAGTTGTTTATAGAGCGGATATATTCAGAGTTAAGAGGAGTAGTGAGTCCCGTGAGTGGTGGGCCGCGAGACTGGTAAAGGCTTATATATGTGGTAGGAGAGCATTGCAGTCAGCATACGGTACGTACTCGTTTGGTCACTGTTCACTTCAAAGTCATCAGACTCTTTGTTGCTCTAGTAAGGACGAACGGGGATGCCTAGTAAGGGCATAGCTTTGTTGAGTCCAGAGGGGGTATAGTCACTTATTGCCTATAATAGTACAAGCATATAGA
Organism: Mixophyes fleayi; assembly: GCF_038048845.1. NCBI lineage: Eukaryota > Metazoa > Chordata > Amphibia > Anura > Limnodynastidae > Mixophyes > Mixophyes fleayi. The sequence continues at coordinate 106,109,392 of NC_134406.1, forward strand.
TAAGGTTTATCCTGGGTGGGTGGAAATGTGAAGATCTTCCAACTTATTGGTTTGTGGAAGTTTAGCTGGCTGCGCTGCTCTTCACCACCTATTTTGGTTTCATAATAATTATAAATAAACTGTGACCTTTCTTCAAAACTCAAGTTGGTGTCCGTGTCATCATTTATTGGTTTAAATGTAAGTGTTAGACTATAACATGAAGTGAATGGTGCCTGAGAGGAGGAATCAACACTGCATTTTAAGAGGATGTAAACAGTATCATGCATGAAAAATATAGCATAAAACAAACAAAGATGTCATTTTCACCTTGACATGTACCCAATGTCAAAATGCTGTTTTTTTCAGTCATATAATTTGCACCAGCTAAAAGGCAAGTTAAAGTGCCGTCTCATAATGATAACTGTCATGGCTTAATTTTATTTTTAAAAAAGCATACGTATATGTGTGACTAGATAGCACAGAACATGTGTATGCAAGGACGACAGACTATATGTACAGTACACATTAAGAACATCTTAAATTATGCATTTAATGTAAAAAAAACACATACACTATATCAGTGATGGCTAACCTTTTCAGCTTGGTGTGTCGAAATTCGGAAAAAAAGTGTAGCCTTCCATGGGTTGCGTGTCATTTCAAGAAATATCCATAATTTGGTGATATTTGCAGCCCTAAGGCAATGACAAACAACAACACCGCTGTTTATGGCAGTTTAAACTGGTCCTCTGCAGAACTCTCATGCTAGCGGTGACACCACGCCTCCACGCAACAACCAGGGATTGGAGCAGAGCGCAGCTAATCAAAGGGCAGCATCTGAAACTGGAGGTTTAACAGCACCACCCATGGACAAACGCAGGATTTTTAAGGGGGGGTTTCCAAATAGTTGAATTCGGAACAAAGCAAAATAAAGCATAAAAAAATCATTCCTACCACACACTAAAATACTGTACATTAAAACAATCAAAACCCTATATTAAAATGAATATTGACACTCCATATTAAAACTAACAATGATACCGCATATCAAAATAGCATTGATGACACACATTAAAACTAGCAATGATACTCCACATTTAAACTGGCAATGACACCGCACATCGAAATAGCATTGATAACACACATTAAAACTAACATTGTTAATGTACATAAAAAAAACGAACAACAAAAACGAACAAAAAAACATTGATAACATGACACAAATTTGGACTATATATATATATATATATATATATATATATTGTGGCAAGAGCCCGCTACTGCAGAAGCACACGCGAAAAACTTCTTCCTTTTTATGTAGTTTTATTGTCAGGATGGTAAATGTTTTGACACCGTGCAGATTTCACAGCAATTATGGAGACCCTAAACGCTAGCTATACATATACCAGCTCTCTCTCAAGACCAGCCAGCTCCCCCGGCGTTAGTCTCCCTGAACAAATGAAACAAACAAGCTTTTATACCTGACACTCCTCCTCCAGCCTTAGCTTGATGGACAGGTGACACACCCACCTTCTCTTTAAAAGAAAACACCCATCACTGGCTCTGTTTGCACTAAGACAGGCACGTCCTGTCTGTTTGCTGAGAGGAAGGATTTCAGATCATGTAAGTTTAACCAAATTTAAACTATTGCTTTTCATACATAAGTCTTCACTCTAGGTGCATTACTGCACAAATGTTTTACTCTACTTCCCTGCTTTCTCTGCATATTGCCAGCTAAATGCCTCCTTTTGTTACATATCCCTCCCCCTATTTTAGTGACAACGCATCTGCATTTTTGTGTAGAATCCCAGGTCTATGTTCTACTGAGAACTTGAAAGGTTGCAGTGCCAAGAACCAGCGGGTTATCTTGGCATTTTCCTCCCAGTTGTTCTGCATCCATCTTAATGGTGCATGGTCTGTTATTAAGGTGAACTCTCTGCCTAGGAGATAATAGCGCAGAGCCTCTGTAGCCCATTTTATGGCGAGACATTCTTTCTCCACAGTGGCATATTTTTGTTTCCTTGGAAGCAACTTACGGCTTTGGTACAGGACAGGGTTTTCTACTCCATTCTTCTCCTGTGACAAGACTGCACCTAAGCCAACACCAGAAGCATCAGTTTGGAGGAAGAACCTCCAGGTAAAATCTGGTGCTTGTAGAACTGGAGAGGAACAAAGAGCTAACCGAAGATCAGACCAGGCGGTTTCTGCAGAGTCAGACCAGGTTAATCTATCTGGACAACTTTTTTTTAACATGTCCGTAAGTGGAGCAGCTCTAGTGGCGAAGTGGCTTACAAACCGCCTGTAGTAACCTACTAAGCCTAAAAAGGTTCTTAACTGTGACTTTTTCCCTGGTCTTGCCCAATTTTTTTCTGCATCCACTTTGTCTAGCTGGGGTTTTACATGCCCTCGACCAACAATATACCCCAGATATTTGGCTTCTCTCATGGCTATGGAACATTTCTCTGGGTTAGCTGTTAACCCTGCTGACCTTAATGAAGCTAAGACCGCCTCAACTTTGGCTAAATGTGATCCCCAGTCTGGGGTATAAATCACTATATCGTCCAAGTAAGCGGCTGCATAAGCTGTGTAAGGTCGTAGCAATTTATTCATGGCCCTTTGGAAGGTGGCAGGTGCCCCATGCAACCCAAAGGGTAGGACTTTATATTGATAGAGACCATCAGGGGTGAAAAATGCAGTCTTTGGCTTGGCCGTGGAAGTCAGGGGAATTTGCCAATAACCCTTTGTTAGATCAAGGGTTGTTAAATAATTGCTACCAGCAAGATTTTCCACTCGTTCATCCACACGTGGCATCGGATAGGCATCAAACAGCGACATACTGTTTAGGCGCCTAAAGTCATTGCAGAACCTTATTGTCCCATTGGGTTTCGGGACAAGCACAATGGGACTATTCCATTCACTAGTGGACTCTTCAATCACATCTAACTGGAGCATCTTATCAACCTCCTTTCTCACGTCCACCCATCTGGCTTCTGGAATACGATACGGCTTCTGCTTTACAATGACTCCTGGTGCACTGACAATGTCGTGTTCGATTAAGGTAGTACGCCCAGGAATGGAAGAGAAGACATCCCTGTTCCGGCGAATCATTTCTTCAGTCTGTTGTCTCTGCTGAATGGACAAAGCTGGCTCTATGGGCACTTCAGACTTTTCAATGGCAGTACTCACTACCTGAGGAGAGGTTTCCTCATCATGCCAAGGTTTAAGGAGGTTGACATGATATATTTGCTCCTCCCTTCTCCTACCTAACTGGCGGACTCTGTAATTAACAGGACTGACAGCCTCCAGAACTTCATATGGACCCTGCCAATGGGCGAAAAGTTTGCTTTCCTGGGTGGGAACCAGGATTAGGACCTTGTCCCCAGGCTTAAAAGATCGAACAACAGCACTTTTATCATAACATTTTCTCTGTAGTTCCTGAGCCTCTTTTACATGTTGCTGCACAATGGGCCCTATCTTTCCTAGCCTCTCATACATTTGTGACACAAATTGTACCAGATTTGGCTCCCTGGGACCTTGCTGCTCCCACCCTTCTTCTAACATATCCAAAATACCCCTGGGCTGTCTCCCAAACAATAACTCAAAGGGACTAAACCCTGTTGAAGCTTGAGGTACCTCACGGATGGCAAACATCAAATAGAAAATAAGAGTGTCCCAATCTTTTTTCTCTTGAGCCACTGCTTTCCTGAGCATGTGCTTTAATGTGCAGTTAAAGCGTTCCACCAAGCCATCTGTTTGTGGATGGTATACAGAGGTGTGAAGCGCCGTAACCCCTAGCAACTGCCACATGTCCTTCATCAGTTTAGACATGAAAGGAGTACCCTGATCTGTGAGAATTTCTTTGGGTATTCCCAAGCGTGTAAACATCAATACAAGTTCCTTAGCTATGGTGCTGGACTTTATATTTCGTAGGGAAATTGCCTCTGGATACCTGGTTGCATTGTCAAGCACCACTAGTATATATTGGTGCCCACCTGCAGATTTTTCCAGTGGCCCCACAAGGTCCATAGCTATCCGTTCAAAGGGAACTTGTACTATTGGTATTGGAATGAGAGGTGCCCTGTACATGGGTTTGGGACAGGTTCTCTGACAAATGAACAGGACCTGCAATACTTTTTCACTGCCATGTGTACACCGGGCCAGTAAAACCTAAGCAGAACTCGTTCCCGTGTCTTATCCTCCCCTAGGTGTCCCCCACAGACATGTGTATGTGCTGCTTTTAACACTAGGGTTACATGGACCTCAGGAACCATTATTTGTTCTACTTTATCCCCCTGTACAGTAGCAACTCTATACAAGAAATAATTTTTAACTATAAAATATGGTATACCTTCTGCAGGCAAACCTGGCTTTTGGCCTTGCAGCGGCTTTGGTACAAATGCAGGTTCTTTAGTCATTTGCTGTAGCGCACAAAACCTTTCTACCACGGTGGCAAGCTCTTCATAAGTTTGTGGGTCTGATTGCAGAACCCACCTTTGCAAATCGCGGTTCAGCCCCTGGATGCAGTGATCTATCGCCAGAACTTCAATAATCCGAGAAGGCGAATTCTCCTCAGCCTGCAGCCATTTATTTAAAATTTTAGAAAGCTCAGCCACTTGCGCTCTGACCGGTTTTTCTTTATCATAGCACCATTGGTGATAGCGCTGGGCTCGGCCTGGCCCGGAAACTCCAATGCGAGCCAATATCTCAGACTTTAGGCACAAATAATCAGAGGCCCGTTCCTCATCTAGATCCATATACGCTCGCTGAGCTTCACCAGTCAGATATGGCGCCAGCCTCTCAGCCCAATCTTTAGGAGGCCATTTTGCCCTTTTTGCAAGTCTCTCAAAGGACACCAGATATGCTTCTATGTCATCACCTGGCGACATTTTCTGGAGAACAGGACCAAGTGGTTTATTTCTGTCATGTCTCACCTGGCTTAACTCTTCTCTTAAGAGCCTTGTGTTTTCCACCTGTGCCTCGGCAACTCGTAGCATCTGAGCTTGCTGCTGTTGCTGCGCAGCGACCACATTCACGAGGGTTCTCAGTACTTCCTCCATGTTGACGTCTGCGCAGGTTGGGTAGCGGAAACTTGCTTCCTGGAGTATCCCACTCCTGACACCACTTGTCGCAAGAGCCCGCTACTGCAGAAGCACACGCGAACAACTTTTTCCTTTTTATGTAGTTTTATTGTCAGGATGGTAAATGTTTTGATACCGTATACTTGCACAGCAATTATGGAGACCCTAGATCAGCTCTCTCTCAAGACCAGCCAGCTCCCCCGGCGTTGGTCTCCCTGAACAAATGAAACAAACAAGCTTTTATACCTGACACTCCTCCCCCAGCCTTAGCTTGATGGACAGGTGACACACCCACCTTCTCTTTAAAAGAAAACACCCATCACTGGCTCTGTTTGCACTAAGACAGGCACGCCCTGTCTGTTTGCTGAGAGGAAGGATATCAGATCATGTAAGTTTAACCAAATTTAAACTATTGCTTTTCATACATAAGTCTTCACTCTAGGTGCATTACTGCACAAGTGTTTTACTCTATTTCCCTGCTTTCTCTGCATATTGCCAGCTAAATGCCTCCTTTTGTTACTATATATATATATATATATATATATATATTATGATTATATATATATTTATATATTCTGTTATTGGGTTACAGGGTGAAACCAGATACTGGCCACAAGCAATCTTATGTAGTGTTTTTATTAATAGACCAAGGACTCCGTTTCTGGTGAGCCTGAAGGGTATGCAGAGCTGTGTGATTATATATAAATATTGTATTATAGGATAAAAAAAGTAGAGGTATCCTCTATTATTAAATATTACAAATATCCATTATAAGCCCTACCGTGCCCCATGGAAGCCAGCCAGTGAGGTCATGCCGGGAGATATGCAAGGAAGGAGCTGCTGCGACCGCACATGCGCAGCAGCTCCATTTCGCCGATGGGGAGTTGTACAGCAGCCTCGGCACTGTCAAAGAAGTGTCCGCGGCGGTGCTGTATTGAGAAAATGTTTAGCATGTTTAAAACAGGCAGTTTGACTGACACGCCTGGTGGCACCGGGCGTGCCAGTCAAACTGCCTCGGCATGTCACGAGTGACAAGTGTGTCATAGGTTCGCCATCACGGCACTATGTGGATAAAAGTTTTCAGAAGTTTGACCATTACACCAACAGGGTGTGTAACGAGATTGTCTTCAAATACATATGCTTTAATATGAAGTTGGAGTTGTAGCGACAACAGCCCCCACACTTCTTGGAAGGCTTTCCACAATATGTTGGAGTGTTTCTGTGTGAATTTCTGCCCCTTTATTCTGTAGAGCATTTATGAGGTCAAGCATAGATGTTGGATGAGAAGGTCTGGCTCACAATCTCAGTTCCAGTTCATCCCAATGGTGTTCAATGGGGTTGAGATCCAGGCTCTGCTCGGACCAGTCAAGTTCTTTCACACCAAACTCATCAAATCATGTCTTGTAGTCCTTGTTTTGTGGGAAAAATAATAATAATAATTATGGCAGACTACTACAGAATTGCTGGCCCTACATAAATAAATGATGATTGCAACCATTGTAAACAATGGTTGTAACCATTGTAACCAGTGTTATCAAGTCATTTAACCACTGTTCTGCTGAGGGCAAGTGAGAATCATCCTCCACATATAGCCGTAAAATGATAAAAAGGAATCCCACACATCCTTAGAACTGATGGATTTCAAAGTAGATAAAATAAAACTTACCCATATCCCATTGTTATTTTCTGTCAGTGAATTGATGTTTTCTGTCAGTGAGGGTCCAGAGAAAAGTTGGGATTGATGACATCATCACTGCAGCATGCAATAACATCTCTGATTATGTCTTACGTGGATGATAGAGAGCAATATTTCCCATCCAGGCACTTACAGACTCAGTGTTGCACTCATCTGAAAGAGGGGAGTCTCATCTTTCAAACAAAGTGGCTTTTGAGAAATTATTGTTTGGTGATCATGTTTCCCCTTATGTGTGTACACCCACTTGATTAGTGGAGAAAATGCGCTTTCTCAAGTAGAGATAGAGGGCTAGATTTACTAAGCTGCGGATTTGAAAAAGTGGGGATGATGCCTATAGCAACCAATCAGATTCTAGCTTTCATTTACTTAGTACTTTCTGCAAAATGACAACTAGAATCTGATTGGTTGCTATAGGCAACATCCCCACTTTTTCAAATCCGCAGGTTAGTAAATCTAGCCCAGAGACTTTATTTATTAATTTCGGATTGATCTGATATCCCCAACTGTCATGAAACTTATCCACACATACTGAAGTGACTTCAAAAGACACATTTTCTCCACTAATCAAATGAGTGCACACAGGTTAGGGGCAATATGGATTCGGGGGCTGAAAGAAAAGACAAATGTAAGACTTTTCAGACAATATATTTTATTGTTATTTATTTTTACTGTTGAGTTTGTACCATTGATAAATTTGTGTCATGAGTTTTTCAGACCAGTTAATGGTGCCATGGCACCAATTTTTTTTGGTTACAAATTGTTTCATTCAAATGTGGTGCCATTTGTTGATTGGAGGTAGGCAGGCATTTAGTAACATTTGTGGGGTGCCTAGAAGGTGTCTTTTAAAATAATTTGCCGAAAAACTACAGTTTCATTCGGCAAAGCATTCGACATCACCATCCTGATATTGTAACCTTGACTACATAAAAATGGTGGAATGTGTGCAGCAGTAGTTTAACAAATTACTATAGCTATAACATGTATGCTGTCCTTGTGGACCACCAGGCAGAAAGGAGGGAGGAAGAGGAGGTGGAGCATCAGCACCAAGTTCTGGGGAGGCCCTGCAGACCACAGTATTTCAGGGTCCATTTGAACATGGACTCCCTGTCTGATCATGAGGTATAGCAGATGTTTCGCCTGAGTAGCACCAATCTTCTGAATCTTTATGAGCAAGTTAGAGTAGAAGTGGATCCATATACATCACAATCCCATGCAGTGTCTGGGCTGCAAAATATTCTTGAGTGCAGTTCACTTTATGACCACAGGCTCCTTTCAGTCTGTGATCTTTACAATGGGGGGGCATCTCACAGGCGACATTGTCACGGCATTTGACTCAAGTGTTAAATGCCTTAATAAAATGTTGCACAAATATATATGTATCCTGAGCCATCAACAACATTGCCATGAGCTAAAGTTAGATTTTTATAGGCTCTCTGAAGTACCAAATGGGTTTTGGGTATTATAGATTGCACTCATATAGTCCTGAGACCAAGGGAGAACTATTTATCAACCACCACTACTAAAACTCCCTGAATATGCAGCTAGTCTGTGATGCAAACATGCGTATAATAAGTGTTGCAGCCATAGGTCATGTCATGACTCCTATATTCTTGTAGTCAGCCCTGTATGCCAGGTTTGAGAATGGTCAAATTCTAGGGGGATGGATACTGGGTATTTAGAACTAACATTATGATGTATGTAAATGTGTAATGTATAACATGTGCAAACTGCATATTCAGAATAAGAATTAAAATCTGGCCTCAGATTCAGAACATGGGTATTGTTCATGGTTACTGACACTTCTGTTGAATCCGCAAAATCCTGCACAGCAGAAATTTAATGAGAACCACATAGCCACTAGAGGTGTGATAGAACATTCCATTGGGATCTTGAAGATCAGGATCAGGTGCCTTGACAAATCTGGTGGTGTTCTTCTTTATTCTCCGGCCACGTTCTCTGATATTGTGTTTATTTGTGCTCTGTTGCATAATCTGGCACTACACCAAGTTAGTCCTATGGTTATTGCAACACAGAGAGTAAACATGAAGGAAGCCAAATAACATCTTGTGACATGCGAGCAATAGAGGAGGGAGGCTTACTAGGCAGGCTGTAGTTGATAAATACTTCTGTCGAAGTCAACAAATTGGATAAAGTCATTTCAGTTAAAGTCTAGCAAGCTTGGTTGTCTTTGTTTGAAAAGATGCGTACGGTACGCATCGACGTACAAGGGCACGCTACGGCGTGAAAGGGCGTACGCATCCACTACACGTGGCAGCAACAGTAATTGGTCTTTTACCATACATTCGCACAAACACGCATACTTATAAAATAGTACACATTAATGGTAGTTGCAACACATAGTCAGTTATGTCGAAATATAGTAGTATTTATATGTTATATCAGAGTTACATGCATATTAGTGAAATACACGGAACGGGTTAAAGGAATAACATCATGAGTGGTATCATAATGAACCTTGTTACATATCCTACTGTTTGGTTCACTCTGCGAGGGAATCGCAGAGTGCATACGCAAGTTATGAATGATAGGGAATTATGAACTACTTAAGACTAAGGAATCCTGGCGGGAAGAGCAGAGCATACCCCCTGCAGAGATGACCCCCTCCTTTGGATTACTTAGGATGAACCAGCCAATGATTGACGACCCCTTGGACATTCCTGAGACCCGGACCAATAGATGCAAGCTATACCATCTTCATTGTATTACTGTATTTGATTGTGTATATAAGCAGCAGCTTGTGATCCAGAGTGCAGACATCTTGTCCCCAGACTTCAGGATTGAATGACTGCACTGGATCCAGAGCGCCTGCGATAAGTAACGGCTGTATTTACTATTACTTCGCTTGAGCATATATATATATTCTATTTTTTTGCGAATAAATCTCTGTGCTTTGGAAACACAACTCGAGGTTCGACAATCGTTATTGGTTAGCGACAATACGCACATAACACTTCTCATATGTGTGTTTATTTCAGTACTCAGATTTGTATGAATCTTACATTGTTGAAAACTTAAAAGTGTCCACTATTTAATTGATTTATCTATAGAAATCCATACTTATCCATAGATCACTCATCATCATCATTAACATTTATTTATATAGCGCCAGCAAATTCCATAGCGCTTTAAAATTGGGAACAAACATTAATAAGACAATACTGGGTAATACATACAGACAGAGAGGTAAGAGAACCCTGCTCGAAAGCTTACAATCTATAGGACAATGGGAGTTAGAAACACAAGGGCATGTGCTACATCATATTGCACAATGGACCAGCCAGACTGCAAAGGTAAAAGTACTGAGTGGGCTGTGTGTGTTGCAATGTTGGTCAGAAGGTTGTTGTCTTGTGTTAGCAGTGTAGAGGATGGCAATAGGGTAATCTAGGGAAATTAAGATGATGGTTGAGGAATATCATAACCTTGTCTGAAGAGGTGGGTTTTCAGTGAACGCTTGAAGGTTTGAAGACTAGAGGAAAGTCCTACTGTGCGAGGGAGGGAATTCCACAAAGTAGGTGCAGTCCGGAAAAAATTCTGTAACCGAGAATGGGAGGATGTGATGAGAGTGGAGGAGAGACGTAGATCTTGTGCAGAACGGAGGTGTCAAGTAGGGAGATATTTCGAGACCAGTGAGGAAATGTATGTCGGTGCAATTTTGTTGATGGCCTTGTATGTTAGTAGAAGAATTTTATATTGGATTTGTTGAAATACAGGCAGCCAATGTAGAGACTGACAGAGTGGCTCAGCATAGGAATAACGGTTTGTAAGGAAAATCAGTCTAGCCGCTGCATGCAAAATAGATTTTAGGGGTTCAAGTCTGACTTTGGGAAGACCAGTAAGGAGGGAATTGCAATAGTCGATGCGGGAGATGATGAGTGCATGAATCAATGTTTTTGCAGTGTCTTGTGTCAGATATGTGCGTATTCTGGAAATGTTCTTTAGGTGTATGTAACATGATTTAGATATAGAGTTGATGTGGGGAATAAACGACAGTTGTGAATCAAGGATTACACCTAGGCAACGCGCTTGCAGGGTGGGATTTATGGTTATGTTATCGACAGAAATAGAAATGTCAGGCAGGAAGCTTCTGTTCTTGGGTGGGAATATTATTAATTCAGTTTTTGAAAGATTGAGTTTGAGTTGGCGAGAAGACATCCAAGATGAAATGGCAAAAAGACAGTCAGTAACGCGAGACAACACAGATGGTGAAAGATCAGGAGAGGATAGATAAATTTGTGTATCATCCTCATAGAGATGAAAGGAGCTTATTAGTTTTCCAAGAGAAGTGGTGTAGATAGAGAATAGCAGAGGACCTAGGACTGAGCCTTGTGGAACTCCAACTGATAAAGGAAGCGGAGCAGAGGTGGATCCAGAGACATTAACACTGAAAGAGCGATTAGATAGGTAGGATGAGAACCAGGATAGGACAGTGCTTTCAAGACCTAGGGATTGCAGCGTTTGTATGAGGAGAGAGTGGTCAACAGTGTCAAATGCAGCAAAGAGATCACTCTGCCAGAAACTGAATCAAGTCTCTTTGCATCTGGACAAATAACATTAAATAATCAAAACAATAGACTTAAATCAAACACATGTGTTTTATTAGCAAAAACATAAAGATAGTATCAGACATTGTTTGTGTTTATGGTAGAAATATACAGAGATTATATTATCTCATAGACTATATTCCAAAAATGTATGCATTTACCAATGCTTAACAATATATAGTTTAATCTCTGCAAAACTCTTAAGAATGTCAAATAGATTTTCCATGACCATATATACCATTATATAAATGCCACAAAGAATGAAACGAAGGAGGGCAGGTTAGCACACATTTGTATGATAATGAAGGAAACATTGAAAAGGCAATCTTAATTATTATTTGTCTCTCCTTCATTTAGCCATTGAAGCCTCTACCTCACCACAAGGTCCTCTACTTTGTCCACTTCTGGTGCGCACACCATATCTTATTTGTGTGTTTGGGCCTGAACTAGCAAGGCTGCTTCCATTACTGATCTCCCCAGAACTAGAAGGTATGGGTATGCATGACATAAGTAAATGTTGCATTTGAGCATTCATGCTGATTAAATTTGTATATATTCTTAAGGTCCCATTAATATAATTTAAAATGGCTTGAGTCAAGACATTATTTATGCTATGCAATTTAACACACAGTTTATAATATGCTGATTTCTAATACCATGCTTCAGCTGGTGTATTATTTGGACCATCTGACAAGATTAATTGTCCATAAATAATCGTATGTGTAATAATTTATTACGTTTTACAATGTGCAATACATTTTTTACATGTATAAGAAAGGAAAAAAAAGAAAAATATGTGTTTTTCTTTGCCATTATTGAAAACCAATTTATTTATATTTGTTGGATTATTTTAAGGGCCCACTACATTAACCTTCTCACTCACAGAGGCCCATGGTTGCGTCTTCCAGCTCACAGCCTGGCTAACTAAAATCTGCACATAGCAGGGCATAATTGCTGATACTAATACACAGCTTTTCTCATGGGAAAACTGAATGTTGCTTGGTGCTATTTTCTTCTGGACTTTGCTCCCTTCTCCTGCCTCTTCTAATCCCTCCTGTGCCTTCTCTGTCCCTTCCTGCTCTAACTCTCCCTGCAAAGCCTGCTCCTCCACACTCTCCTCTCCCTCTCCATCATAAAAACTGCCAACTACACTACAAGAACTAGACGAACACAAAGAGCACTCACACAACCCAATAAAGAAGACAAGAGAGAAAAGAAATAGCAATTCCACTTTCAGAAATCGATTTAAAACAGCACCAATAACTCTCAAATAACTTTTACAAGAACTAAACTATTCTCCTCTCTCCAATACTCCTCACAACCATATCAAAGTAATGGTGACACTTCCCAGGCTTTTATAAAGCTAGTGATGTCAACATCATGGGTGAATTGAATTATCCAAAAGTTTCCAGTTCAAATCCGGCTCATTTTTAGAAGCAGCCACTGTTTAACCACAAACCATCATGGTTTACTGATGGTTCCATCTTCTCCTATCCAACGAGCGTCGCATTCAATTTGACATAGGAACCTCAAACCACCAGATGATAAAGTCGCCTTTTTGAGGTTTCAAACTGCATGGCATTGATGGCGACGTATGGCGGAATATAACTGTGGCACAAAGCGCAGTTTGATACATTTACCTCTGAGTTGCTAGTTCTTATACTGTGCATGCACAGTTGTAAAAATCGATTTTTATGCTTACAAGTCAGACTGACGTTCAACTCTACATGACCTCCTGTATGTGTATTGAGTGACTGCACATGTTTTATTTAGACAGAAATCTTCATATTCTCTCCATCAATCCATCTATCATTTTTAACACTTTTGCTAAAGTATGAATGTAGAGATAAATATGATTTGTGTTAGTTATATCATTTTCACATTTACTTAAACAAAAATAACATTTAACTCCTCTGAAAGTTAAGTAATTCACTAGAAAAACATTAATAGCTGATCTTTCTCTTTTTTTTTTACACTTTCTTCTACTTTTTTTTATCCAACTATGTACTGAAGTCAAATTAAAAAAGGTTTTATAATATAATAAGCCTGTGTTTAATGCTGAGCACGTAATTTTACTTCTTTGCAGTTGCAAATCCTTGGGCTAATTCGTTGTTCAGATATATTTTGTGCATGGCTAGACAATCAGCCAGCAAAGGATGATTGTACCCTGGAGGACTGCCTAGCCACATCTTATCAAATTATATAACTACTGAATGTGCTCATTGAAGAAGATAGATAGATAGATAGATAGATAGATAGATAGATAGATAGATAGATAGATAGTGAAGTTTTTACATATTCTTTATGATTCAACCATTTAAATTGATCTTCTGTTTAAAATTAATTATTACTTTTTGTCACTAATTTTGCTAATCAAAGCATTGACTTATTTATCTTATTAGCAAGTGGTATGTAGAAAATTGACTAGCTTCCTATTTTTACTATAGTAATAAGTGCCTGTAAGTCTCCTGAAGATCTTGCATGGCATATTTTTCATATAAATTAATCACATTTTTTCTATTTATTGTACTAAGAATTTCGATATATGTCATTTCATTATTACCTAAGTAAATATTTTTTTCAACTAGAGCTGGTAATAGATCTAAAATAGAAGAAATCCTGATAGTGCCAAGTACGTCAATCGTGTCAATAGCCATTTTATAAGCTTATATCTGCAGTAATTGTGAAATACAAGCAGCCACTATTGAAATTTCAAACCATAGTATCCGTCTATTAGTATGTTTCTGGCATTGTCTCTCTCTTATGGCGTACTACAGCTGCCACAGAGTAGCAGCATAGGATTCTACACTGACTGCTATCTTGAGTTTCAAATATTCTTCCAATTAGACTCCCTCTGAAACCAAAACATATTGGCCATAGTCTCCCGAGGTGTTGCATGTATGCTTCAAGTTCATGAATTCTCATCTGAAAATCCTAGTGATGGACCCACATTGCGTCATCATGAAAATCACAACAGTTCTAGTCAGAAAGCTAAGCGCACTTGTACAAATAAAGAATCAGTGCAGGCCAACATGTTTTACTTTTTGTAAAAGAGTCTTAGAGTAAAGGGATTTACCCACTATCATTTTTTGCTAGACTATCAATTTGTCACGGCTCCTAGATTTCAAATCAGTAACTGTCTTTCTGCACAAAAAAAAATATTTCTTTATTCTGCTATCCCATACTACAAAGCTCTAAAATAACATGATACCCCGGTGATGTCAAAACTGATTTGAGCCACCGAGCTGTTGTGCTGAGTACCAAACATTGTAATTTGCTGAGTGTCAAATTCACAGAATTGTTTTGGCTATCTGTGTGTATATAGTCACTAATGTTGAATAGTTGACTTCAATCTGTCATATTCAGTCAGTGGGACCTGATACTGAGTTTTGCTAGGACTCCGTTCTAGCTAAACCAAAGTTATCTGCTTCAGTTTTAGCTCAGTCACTCTGAAAATCCAATATTTATCAGTAATTGAAACTGATATAAATCAATTAAATTAACTATTGTTTTGCAAGTAATGGTAATAACCTAATATTATCCAATTCACTGAATCACCTATTTCACATGCACTAATTAATGCTAACAATCACCCCTTCATCACAACCTTTGATATCAAATATATCTAACTATTACCCGTTTACATTTCATGAATAAAACAAACATACAATTTTTGATTATAAACTGTATATTTTATATTACAACATAAAAAATATGAAAAAAATAGCATAATGTATAAAAAGAAAAAAATATTTTAATGATTTTTTTTTTCTAAAACTAAAGGCAGGAGTATTTTTACCTTTACCTCATTCTTCTTTAGGAGTCTAGGAAGGGCTCCACACCTCTTCCAGCACCTTTTCATGAACCTCCTTATGGGCCTCAATATGTTTTTTGGAGTGTGGGAGGAAACCGGAGCACCCTGAGGAAACCCAGGCAAACACAGGGAGAACATACAAACTCCACAGAGATACGGCCATGGTCGGGAATTGAACTCTTTTACCTTTATCTTAGATGAATCTGACTCCCTTTCACACTCTGTGCGTTTGTTCTTGACTTTCTCTACTGGATAACTATATGACGCATCTGACCCTGGATAAGGAAAGGAAGCGCAACTCCAATCCATAACATCTACACCTTTTTCTGTAAGATAATGAGCTACTAGTGGTACACCTGATGTAGCATTTGTTGGCAAATGTTTGCACACTAACAAACAGCATTGAGTCTCTGAGCTATTTTCCTGTGCATGTCTAATACTATTTAACATTTCAACTTCTCCAATTTTCTTTTGTATTTCCCTTTTCATTAGCTCATGAACCTTTTCTCAGGGACTGGTTAATAATATTTACTAATGCATTCCTCAATAGGGGATACATCTAAACATTTATCAACAAGCTTCTTTATCTCTGAAGAACTATACCTTCCTATCATAGCTTCTTTATACTCTCCTGTTGTTGGTGCACTTTCTCCATTACTTCTGATATTTGTCTGCCTGTAACGTGTCAATATAACAGTAATATCTTTGACTCTGAACAATGCAATTGAGATTACAACCCACACACATATGAATATACTCATTTTCTTTTCAGTATTGTTTTGATTGTTGTCACAATGCACTTCCATCAATTTTCTTCACAAAGCTTCTTCTTAGGTCTATGACCAATTAAATCATAGTCTTTGCGTTGATAAGTGTTGCCGGCGTTATTATGGCTGGCAATTAAGTAATTAAGTACCACTCACTTACTTCCTCTTCTGAGTGTACTGATTGGCAATATGCCTGGACGTCTTGGTTGAATGCCCAAAATTCGTCTATGAAGACTTCTCCTTTTCTGGGTTTCACTTCTCCTTTTTTAAATAAAGTGTGTGTCTTTTAAAAGATGTTTTGCGTTGGCTGCAGTTTCAGCAGAATTTACCTTTTTGCAATGAGATGCACGAATCCACAAGGATTTTTCTTTTACCTTCACAGCTGTTGGGGTCGTCAACAGGATTACGTAAGGCCCTTCCAAACGGTCAGTCAGCGAACCTGATCTTAGGAAACTCTGGACCAATACTTCATCCCCTGGCTGTAGGTTTTGACAGGCTTTGCCCTCTGGGATTGGCTGTGTGCCTATCACAGAAGTTTGAATGTTCCTTAGTTGGTTGCTGAGTAAAATCAAATAAGCAACTGTCAAATCATTTGTCTTATTTAATTCATATGGGGGTGCAGAAATACCATTAGGCAGTTTCCCAAAGAGAATCTCATAGGGGAAATGTTCAATAGTCCTCTAGGTGTCACCCTAATTGAGTGCAGGGCAATGGGCAATGCTTCAGGCCATAGTTGTCTGGTTTCCTTGCATATTTTAGAAAATTTATTTTTTTCTGTCCTATTGTACCTTTCTACTTTTGCACTGTTCTGGGGACGGTATATTGTATGTAATTGTTGAGTAATTCCTAACAGAACACAAATTTTTAAACACTAGTCCAGTAAAATGGGGACCTGGATCTGAAGATATGACATTAGGTATACCATCCTGTTGAAGAACCTTCTCCTATGATATGATTCTCAAGCCATTTCATGCATTGTTCAAAAGTATCTCCCATCCTCCCAGCCACATGGCAGCATTAGCTATTTTGCATGTGTTTGTAAAACCCCACACACAACTCTAGTCAGTTTCAGATAGCTTTGAAAACTGAGACAAATGAGGGTGTTTGGACACTGGGAGGGTCACTTGTTTTTACTGTTGGACACATACATAGGGGGGAGAACCGACAGGGGTGATGACCCAAGGAGCTCCATGTGTGTGTGGTGAATCACCACACACACGCTGTTACTTGGGAGGCTGGGAGTTTCCAAGTCTGGACTATAAAAGTCCAGACCCGGGACCCTCTCTCTCTCTCTCTCTGGATGCCTGCTGCCCCTTGACAAAGAGCTCTACACTACACTGCAGGAAATACACTAGGGATACATTACACTAGGGATACACTACACTGCAGAAAACATCTATAGGATTACAACACACTACTATATATATATTACACTAAGCTATAAGAAAGGATTCTATCACTAGGGATACACTACACTGTAGAAAATATACTAGGAACATTATACAAATAGGGATTAATGTTATATTTATATACTATGTTATGTTGAACAACATTATGATATATGTGTGAATTGTGAATACAAGCTTTTCTGTGTTAACAGTAAAATACTTTGATTTAAATACATACATATGTTGTGAGTATTGATTATTTATAACGAATATATACTGTTAAGTACTGCTGAGATACAGTGAATATTGGATAAATAGTTCTATAAAACTTGTGTTATTCCAATTATCCCCCTCTTTAATAACCCTGATTTCCCCACTGGTCTACACCATTCCGCATTCCTTCTGTGGCATTCCCGAGGAATACGTTTTCTAAATGACATAACCCGCGATATAACTTTTCCCCAATTTACGGATATTCAAACTAAAATTGGCTTGCCCATACGGATATTTTATCAATTCCTTCAAATTCGCAATTTTCACTCCCTCTCCAAATCACGTCTTACTTCTCGATATCTCACAACAATTGAAACATTGTGTCTGCGCCAGGCATCGACGTCAGGTCTTATTTCTAATATCTACTCTGAACTAATCGCAACCTCTACTCCTCCTCGAGACCCTCATGAGATGTCATGGGAACATGACCTGGGCTCTCCTCTTGATGATGAGGAGTGGTCGGAAATTCGGGACAATGCCGCCTCCAGCTCAATCTGCGTCCGAATAAAGGAAAATGTTTACAAACTTCTCTACCGGTGGTACTATGTTCCTACTCGACTACAAAAGATACTGCCTGATTCCTCTGACAGATGTTGGCGTCTATGCTCTGGCACAGGCTCTTTCTTACATATATGGTGGGACTGCTTAAACTGATTCCCTTCTGGCGCGAAATTAAAGCTTTTATAGAAATGTTAATTCAAACCACCTTACCCTTCGACCCCAAATTTTTCATTCTACCCCTCGGGTTCCCCTCGGCCACTAGACACCAAAATAAACTTGCTCGTCACATTATTTCAGCGGCCACATGTCAAATCACCTTAGATTGGAAGCAGGCTGCCCCCCCTTCTCTCTCCGCTGTAACTAATAGGATCTGACTACGTATAAGATGGAATACATGACTAGAATTATACAAAATACGGCCAAATCTTTAAACAAGGTCTGGGACCCCTGGATGTCTCACTTCCAATACCGCTCCCCCTTTACATAATCATACCCCCTACACTTGCGTAACCCTTTCCCCTCCCATCACATTGCCTCCGGCTCAAGAGGGCTTTCCCTCGCTCCTCCCCCTCTCCTCCTCCACCTCTTATCTTCTCTTTTATCTTCCTCTTTTTCTTCCTTCTCCTTTTCTTTTCTTTCTTCTCTTCTAAAATATAAAAATGCCGGTCCTTATTTAATAGATTCTGTGCTATTTTATCTCTGAAGCACGGAGACTTCTACTTCACCATCCAATGTTCTGAATATATTTTGTCTGATATAACATGTATCCTTTTGCATTGTTAATTCTTTTTTGACCGTTAATAAACACTTGTTCTAAAAAAAAAAAAACTTGTGCTATTTAGTGTGGTCAAAAGACTGAGTAAGGCAACACTGTGTAAGGAAAAGTGCATAAAAGTGCGAGTTTTATAGCGAGTGTATCTAAGAATATAATTAAAGGATAGCGTGCGCATGTGAGGCGCTACCACAGGTCCTTTAACACATACCAACATACAAATTCTTGTATAAATTTCTTTGACGCAGTGTTTGTTGATGTTGGAAATCCATCAACCCACCCGCTGAACAAATCTACACAAATTAATGCATACTGCAAATTCCTAACTTTTGGAAGTTGAATAAAGTCTATCTGCAACATTTGGAAAGAACCCTCAGTGCATAGAAGATGTGAATGTGTTGTTTTTACTGGTCTTCTTGCATTGCTCTTCAAACAGATAATGCAAGAAGCACAGCATTTGGCCTCTATGGAGCAAACCCTGGAGCATTCCAATAAGTCTGAATCAGACTTATAATGGCCATCTTACCTACATGGGTCAATCCATGGGGCATTTGTGCCAATATAGGCAAGAGTGATTTAAGGGCAACAGGTGTACCTTCCGAGCTGCGACACATGGCATCTCATCCTGTGAGCAACCTACATCTTCCCACTTGATCCTTTCCTGCGAATCACAAACTTTTTGCATTGCAATTAGTGATTGTACATCAGGTAAACAAACATAATTTTGTAAGATACATGTTTGTTCTATATCTTTTCCTCTTTGAGCAGCAGCTTTAGCAGCAATATCTGCTCTATGGTTACCCTTGGTAACCTCATCATGTCCTGTCATATGTACTTGGCATTTGATTACAGCAATCTATACTGGTAACTGTACTGCTGCTAATAAATCTTTTACAGCATCAAAATGTGCAATCGTGAGCCTGTTTCCAGATCTCCCCAAAATCATGAAATACGCCAAATGCGTACAGGGGGTGTTAACACTTGTACCCTCTTCTAACTGACACTTTTAGATCGGCGCGTGGTGATGAGATTTTGGTGGTGGTGATGAGAATACTGTTTGGATATGCATAACCTGATTGTGTTATACCTGTCTAAGTTTGTTTATGACAGCTTCCATTCACATAATATGTTAAGTCAGGATTTTGAAGTGTAATTTCACTCAAATAAAGTCTTGGTAATGTCTGCTGAGCAACATATAACAGACTATCATGTGAATCTTCAGAAATCCCAATGTTACTTTCAGTAACTCTCCCCGCTTCCCAATCCTCTCTTTGAAACGTATCAGTTTCATCTACTAGTATTAAAGAAGCAGGATTTAAAACATTACAGCATATAAGCTCTATGTTTTGGGGAAATATCAAAGCCATTTTGTGATAAGGGCTGCGGTGACATGTCTTGTTTTTTCACAATGTAGGAGTGCAGTCACTGCATGTGGTACATATACCTTTAGGGAGCACCCTAATACAATTTCCGGTGACTTTTGAACCCTGAGAGCTTTGGCTGCAATCAAACAATCTGGAAAACCATTTGCAACCAGGTCTAGCTGAGTGCTATAGTAAACTATGTCTTTGATTAAGCACGTCAGTAGCATGCCCATCATACTCATGACAAAATAATGCTAAAGGCAAGTCATCATTCGGTATTCCCACCGCTGGAGCACTAAGCAATGCATTTTTCAAGTTTTCAAATGTTGATTTGGTTTCTTCATTGTGAACCAGAGGTTCTGATACTGCATTTTTGTTAAAGACATACAGAGGAGCTTCTATCTGTAAAAAATTTGGTACCCAATGTCTACAAAAACAGCTAAATCCAGGAAACCCCTTATTTTTTGTCTTATTTATGAGTAACCTGATTTTTTGTATAGCCTCTAGTCTTTCAGGAGAAAGATGTTTGTATCCTTTGGTAAGAAAGTGTCCCAAGTATGTAACTTTTTGCTGACACAATTGTATTTTGTCTTTTGACACTTTGGGCTAGATTTACTAAGTTGCGGGTTTGAAAAAGTGGGGATGTTGCCTATAGTAACCAATCAGATTCTAGCTGTCATTTTGTAGAAAGCACTAAATAAATGAAAGCTAGAATCTGATTGGTTGCTATAGGCAACATCCCCACTTTTTCAAACCCGCAGCTTAGTAAATCTAGCCCTTTGTGTCCATTTTCTGCTAAAAAAAAAAGCAAGCAGTGCTTGTGTGTCTAATAGTGACGTGGTTTAGTCTGGTGAACACAGTAACAAATCCTCCACATATTGTATGATAATGGATCCACCTGGTAACACTAATGACTAGATTTTCTGAGAAATTTTGACTTTAAAGACTTGCGGCTAGATTTACTAAGCTGCGGGTTTGAAAAAGTGGGGATGTTGCCTATAGCAACCAATCAGATTCTAGCTTTCATTTATTTAGTACCTTCTACAAAATTATAGCTAGAATCTGATTGGTTGCTATAGGCAACATCCCCACTCTTTCAAACCCGCAGCTTAGTAAATCTAGCCCTAGGTGAGTTCAGGTAACCTTGTGGAATTCTGGTCCAAGTGTACTGTGTGGTTCTGTATAAATGCAAATAAATACTAGCTATCTGGATTATTAATTTTATCGCTTACCAATAAACATTGTCCAATGCGATTATTTTGGTTCCAACACACAAGATATTTAATTGCAAAATATAGCAGGATATACAGCAAGCCATTATAATGCATAGAAGATATCACAATACAGCAGGGAAGTACAAAAAAAGCCTGAATACATTACGTATTTGCTTCTCCTGGGCCCAGGTTCAGATACAGTCATGTTGTCTGTTGTCAGGAAGAGAAAGCAATGGGGAAGGGAAGCATGCTTATATGCAGCTTCAGTTTACAAAAAAATACTGAGGATGTCACTGAGTACACAGATAACACTTAGAGAGTTCTTCATTGGTTAATGAAGTTCCAGATGTCTGTTGGTCATAGGTCAGTTCAAAGGATTCCTCTGATAAGATGTGGACAGCTCACTCCAACAGCTGAGCACATGTTGTGCCTAAGGGAACTGACCTAAACCTATTTTTACCAACCTATTTGCATTTAAAACACAATATTATTTTGAGCATTAATAATCCTTTTTCTTCCATAACTAGCAATCTCTTTCTGCGATCACTTCGCATATAGTAAGTGATTTGTTATGGTAATGTATAGATCAAAATGACACTAACCATGATACATTTTCTATATCCTGAACCTTAGATACCTTTAATATATTTTCATTTATGTATAAATAATCCCTAATACATTTTACTAATAAATAAATGTGGATTGGAACCTAAATAAATGTATATTATTTACAAGTGTAAGTTCAAATGTAAATGTGTATGTTATTAATCTGTGCGTTTGCATCATAACACGTGGCGTTCTAATTGCAATCGCACAGTAAAACAATATTAATTAATTTGGTTTACTTTAAACAATTATTTGACTTTCACAGGATGTATTGGTATATTGATAAAAGCAGAACACAAGTCAACTACTGTAAGATGTGTGCTTTCACACGGTATCTGCATTAAAATGGTTGCTGGGTTTGGAACAACTGGATGCAAGGGTTCTACAATTATATCAATTGCCCTTAAGTCCTGAATTAGCCAATATCATTGACACCCACGCTTCTTTATGGGGTAAATTGGACCATTGGTTGGGCTTTGGGCTTTTTTCAATACCTGTCTTTTAAGTAGTCCTGAACTACAGGAAAAAATACCATTTTCCACTTCTGGTGATAACCTGTATTGTGGTTTTATAGAAATTGCAGCTCACGGTTTTAGCTTAACCTGCACTGAAGTTGCAGTTCACATTTTGACAACATCATGTGAACTCATCGCCCAAAATTTTTCAGGAATTGAGTCAAGCATTTGAGATATTTCTGCTGTAAATTACACTACAAATACTGTACTCTCATATCTATCAGGAGAGATTTGCAATACACTAGTTACAATATCTTCATTTGTTTCTGGTACTTGTAAATATATACCATCTGCTGTACAATATACAGTACATCCTAATTTACATAGCAGATCCCTGCCCAATAAATTTGATTTTGCTTCTGCTACCAAAAGAAAAGAGTGATCACTTGTAATGGGGCCTATTGTTACTGTGAATTTTTGTGTCTCTCTTGATGGCATTACTTTATTTGCTACACCGACAGCATGTATTATATTTTCATTTAATGGGTACTTTTGCGTTCCAGTTATTATTGATCATGCAGCACCTATCTACAAGGAATGGTTGTGCTTTTCCTTCTATAATTAAATTTAAAGTCAGCTCTTTGAAATTACACTCTATTAGAGGCATTTGTGATACAGGTGCATTGTTAAGTAATCATTGAGTAATACCAGTCCTATTTTCTTCCTCATGCTCATCTAATTGAGACTTTTTCTGATGAGGTCTCTTTCTTTTGGGTCTTGTACATTCTCTTGCAAAATGAACCATTTCCTGGCAATTATAACAACTAATTGTAGATTTATCAGGCTTGGGACTAATACCCTGCTTATCTTATGAAGTTTCAGAAACAGCTTTCAATTGTACATTCATTAGTTTATTTTGCACCACTATGATACTCCTTTGTGTCTGTGCATTTATGTTATCCTCGTGTGCTTCTGCCTGTTGGACAATCTCATGAAATTTATGTGTTCTCCACATGGGTATACTCGTGGTTAAATGATTTTTGATGTTTGGTTTAAGATCTTAAAATGTTTGCGTCTAAGATCTTAAAATGTTTGCATCATAAGGGACTCTAATACACCTTATTGTTGTAAAATTGTTCTCAAGCCACCATAATGTTCAGCTTCTTGACAAAAACACCCAGTGTCGGACTGGGGCATGAAGGGCCCACCGGGGGACTGCAACACTAGGGGCCCACCAGAGGGGGTGTGGTCAGCCATCATAGAGGTGGGACCAGACACTAGAGGGGGAGTGGTCAGGCCACGAAGGACAGCTAGCACCTTAGTGTAGTATATAAAGAATGCAGTGTGTGTATAAAGAATACACAGTATTGACCTGCCCTTAAGATTGGGCAGAACAGTCACCAAAAATCAGACTTGGCTAACCTGTGGCACTCTAGGTGTTGTGAAACTACAAGCACCAGCATGCTTTGCCAATATATAGCAGCTTATTGCTGGAAGGGTATGCTGGGACTTGTAGTTTCACAACACCTGGAATACCACAGGTTAGCCAAACCTGCGCTAGCCTCAGAACATTTGACTGACTGTCCTACCTGTTGTTGTCACTTTTATCACCTGTGGCTGCTGGTTTCTTTAGTTGCGGCTTGTCTGGATACTGGAATGTTGAGGGCCCTATTTGAAAAAAATAATGGGTACATTTAGAAACGCCATCCTTCCCTGCCATTAAATCAACAGCACCCACATTTAATAAATAGGCCTCTCTCCAGCCTCAACATTAAAGTAATAGTGCTCACATTTGATAAATAGATCTATTTCCATCCAACCGACCCCAACATCATCATCATCACCACCATTTATTTATATAGCGCCACTGATTCCGCAGTGCTGTACAGAGATCTCACTCACATCAGTCCCTGCCCCATTGGAGCTTACAGTCTAAATTCCCTAATATACACACACAGACAGAGAGAGAGAGAGAGACTAGGGTCAATTTTGAGAGTAGCCAATTAACCTACTAGTTTGTTTTTGGAGTGTGGCAGGAAACTGGAGCACCCAGAGGAAACCCACGCAAACACGGGGAGAACATACAAACTCCACACAGATAAGGCCATGGTTGGGAATTGAACTCATGACCCCAGTGCTGTGAGGCAGAAGTGCTAACCACTGAGCCACCGTGCTGCCCAACATCAAATTAATAGTATTCCCATTTAATAAATAAACCTTTTACCCTCCCTCCAAACAGCCCCAGCAATAAATTAATAGCATTTACGTTTAATACATCCATTTCCCACGACCATTCCCAGCATTAAATAATTCATTTTCACATTTAATAGATAGCCCTCCTCCCCACACTCAGCCCCACATTCAATTATAGACCCAAACCACCTCAGTATTAAAGGTCCCATCACCCCTTCCCTATAGTGTTCTCTGTGCAGCCCCCCTCACTATATTTAGTATAGTTAGCCCCCCCTATAGTTTAGTATAAATAGGCAGCCCCTCTATGCCACATAGTAGTGCCCCCAAAACAATGTTATGCCACACAGTAGTGCCCCAAATGTTATGCCACATAGTGCCCCCATTGTCATGCCACCCAGTAGTGCCCTAAATGTTATGCCACATAGTGCCCCAAAAGTTATGCCACCAAGTAGTGCCCCAAATGTTATGCCACATCATGCCCCCAATGTTATGCCACCCAGTAGTGCCCCAAATGTTATGCCACATAGTGCCCCCAAAGTTATGCCATCCAGTAGTGCCCCAAATGTTATGCCACATAGTGTCCCCAAAGTTATGCCACCCAGTAGTGGCTCAAATGTTATGCCACATAGTGCCCCCAAAGTTATGCCACCCAGCAGTGCAGGAGGCGGGAACATCAGCTGACAGGGGGAGGGGGCGGGTCACATGATCGCAGCTGCGATCACAATTGAAAGATGACTGGCTGTCAGCGGGGACGCCGGAGAGAAGAGGACAACTCGTGAGGACGGGCCTCCAGGTAAGCTCCGCCCACAGGTTAAAGGGGGTGTGGCCGTAAGGTAGCCGGGCCTGTCGGTGATTTTACCGGTAGCCTGCTGGGCCAGTCCGACACTGAAAACACCCATAGAAATCCCTTACTGATTCGTTATATCCTTGTTTAAATTTCCTGTATATGAGGCCAATCTGGTTTAAAAGGAAATACTTTTTTAAATGCTGTTTTAAGTATTTCCCATGCTTGGTCGATATTCCTCCTGTCATTATCATCTAGAACAATTGCTATGTGTTTGTCTACTTACTCAAATAAATGAACACTTCCTGTGTTAGTAAGAAGTGCGGTAAACAGTTGAATTATGTCTTTGAATGTGGGGTGGCAAGTTTTATATGTTGTATCCTATTTACTCAAAACATGCCCAGGATTTTTTTTATATGCTGAACATTCTTCCACTATTTGTCTTAATTCCATATTACTCTATGGCATATGCATAGACCACTTGCCCCCATCACTAGTTGTTATTTCTGTCATAGGATTTAACTGTGTTACAACTATGTCTTCACGTTCAGGTGCATATTCGTCTATGTTCTTATCTCTTCGCCTTTAGTCCTATATACTGCTCCTGCTTATAATGCAATATTCTTTTGTGATTTTGGGCAGCCTATTTAACTTCTTTGATGGCCTTTCATGTGACTCCCACATTTTTTGTCTCGATTTCCACATCCTGCCCTCACTGAAAACTACATTTCTTTTATATACGTTCAGCTACATGTCATCTATTTGGCAAATCTCTGTGTCAGTTTTGTCTATAATAAGGACTTCTCTCTCAGTGTCTGTTTCTGAGTCATAATATTCCACTTTGTCACATGAAACCTTTGGTTTAACTCTCCAACCTACTTGAATTGAAGGTTCCCACTGCCTTCAACTCCCTGAGCTATCTGTTTAACTATAGGTCTCCTTTTACTCTGAGTAAAGCTGGATTTTGCAGACTTGCTCCCTGTTTGTGCAGCTGCTGCAATCATAGTGAGCATATTATCTATATTGAAATCCTCATCAAAGTTATTATTTCCATCATGGTCCGTACCTTTTGTCTTTAATGTCATAGTCAATTCTGCATATGCAGAAGGTGCACTACTGACAGCTTCAACAGCCTACTGACTATATGCTATATAATCTTTCTGGTGCTTTATTTCCCACATGCTTCCTTAAGTCAAGAAACAAGTTTTTATTAAAGGTACCTGTCAAAGGGATGTCAGGACATTTCGTATTCCACTTCCTCAGATAATTCACATTAATTTCTCCATACTTATGATACACACAATTTGCTGGCCTCCTGTGAGGCAAAGCCAACCTGGGATTTTTTCCTATTGAAGGCTTTAAAGCCATTATGTGGTTCACTTTTTATTTCTATAGCCCAGTATCAGGGTCCACACAATGGTAAAGCTTGAATTCTCTTCAAACTTTTTGGAAAATATAGGCACCACTCCCTTTACGTAGCTCTGCCTACCTCAATTCCCACGTCTGACTATACGACTTCAACAATCACACGTTTCACACACTGATTTTCTCTGACTTATTCGTGTAAAGTACCTTGAACTTTGGAAAGTGTGCCCAACACTTTCAAGACAGGAGAGTTTAACAAGTGGCCTCTCTCCTACTTGGCCCCTTACCAGATACAACTGCGGTGAAGATTGATCAAGTAGTCACACAAACTCATCATTCAATCACTCATTATGTGAAAAGATGGAATACAAAATATGCTAATTTTAAAAGACAATTTTTCCACTTCAACCATACAATTTAGCACTTTGGTCAATAAAATAATGAAAAGACTTATGTGAGAATATTACCACAAATGCATGCACAAAAACAGATAGAGCTAATTAAACACTTGGATCAGACAGTAAAAGATAGTTTCTTACCTGTGGTGTACCGATTGCACCAAGAATTTAAAAGCCAATCCCACTACTTTGAACAGCAATTACAGGAAAATCTTGGTGGGACCTCCAAAAATTATATGAAAGATGTGAAATACAAGGATGAAGTCTTTTCAATATATGTTGGTTTATTTTGTTTGTACGATTCAGACCATTAAAAATTAATGGTAATTATTTATTAATTATTTCATCTTTTCATAGTCTAAAACAGCAAAATAATACGTAGATAAATGCATCATTTCAGACTGATAACCAATAATACCAACCCATTTGATAGGACCATCTAATACCTCTTAGAAACAGGCACATAGCCATTTAGACATTACCACATCTTTATCTGGAATAGACAGGCTTATCACAACTTCACTTTTTCCCATCCCAGGGGGCACATTTTGTTACATATCTTTTAAGATAAAATACCATAGGTCATTTTGACTCTAGGGCGCTTATATATATAATTGCACATGCACTTATTTTTGATATTGTGTATATTGAGACCAGGGGGAGAAAATTAGTTATTTCTGTTTTAACCTTACTGGAGGAAATGCCTTATTTCTGATTTATACATATCTGATACAATAAGCCTTTGATTAGAAAGCCTTTTGTATATCTTGGTGTAAGGAAATGCCTTGTTAGGGGTTTACAACTTTTCTTGGGGAATTCTTTTCTTTGGAGGAAATATGTATTCTGCAACTGCTGTAGGAAAGGACTCATGCTAATCTCATGCTAATTAGACCTTTTGATGTGTCAGGGTCATAGGGAGATTTAATTAGACTTGCTGTCAGATGGCCACTGTGTCCAAATTATGATGCAGGATATCACAGCAAGGTTTTAGGGTATCACAGATAAGCGTAAATGTTGTTAGCTTTGCAATGCATGTAAATATATGTTTTGGTAAACAGGTTACATCCTGATTCTAAAAAAATCCTGTAAGGCTGTGTTGAAAATATTATAAAAAGGGAGCCTTTGTAAACTGAAATGTATCATTCTGATGTTCCTTCTGACCTGACCACTGATAGCTTTAATCAGTGCAACTGTCTTTGTCAGGCCAATTCACGCTTTGCTTCAAGACCCTGCTTGACAACTTCTTCAATATTGCTGTAATCCTGTGACCTGCAGATTAGACCCTAACTCTAATCCGTTCTCCAGCTGTTTCTGAGTTTGGACCCAGCTCTCCAGTACCACCGCTCTGCCGCTACCCAGCAGCTCTGGTCAGTGCGATAGGCCAGGGAGATCCATCCACAGCACCCTGATCCATAGTAAGCGGTCAGGGGTACCAGTCCAAGTGTACCAGCACGGGAGTACACTAGCAGCCACAGTTACCCAGAAGGAACATGGTTCTGGTCGCCAAAACGAGCCCAGTGGTGGCAGCAGGCTCCTCCTACTGCGGCAGGAGGGGTGTATTTAGAATAACGAAAGGGGACAGTGGCAAAGTAAATCCAGCCAGTTTTCAGCAACAACAGATAGGGTGGCATAGGCGGTCCATCCTGTCACATTCATGTTTCTTCATATACCTTGAGTAACAGTGGAATATATGGAGAACAACCTATTTGTTAATATATTTTGCAAGCAAAACTTAACTCTTAGCTCTTAATACTGTATTATAACCAATTTATTCAACTTCCATTTTTGTATGCATTGATTATCCATATCATTCCAAATGAGGTCAGGTCAAGCAAAATAACTATGCAAACTGATATAAGAAACCAAAACAGATAAATGAAGCAAATGTTGAGACAGATGAGTGCTACATGCTATCTCTGGTGATCGGATGCCGAAAGCGCAGTGCCATCCAACTCCGTCTGAGTGCCTACTGTCCATATGCAGAGTCTGTTCCTTGCTGAGTATGAGTGTCGTGGTGCTGCATGGATGTGCAGTACTTAGTTCTTGTGTATATCCATGATATTTCACAGTCTGTTCATTACATGTATAGCCTGCATCCTGTGTTCAATAAACCAACATTCTGGTTAAGTGACAACATGTGCTTTAACCTCATTAGTCATATCTGCTGACATCTGACAATAGACATCTGCTAATATCAATTACAGTATTAGGAAAGTTTGCATATAAATCAAATGAAGGATTGGATGATCTAGAATGTGAGCTGAGCAATGCACTGGAGAAAATATTTTACTTATCAAATAGGAAATGGTTAAAGGATTTAAACAAAGAACTGTTGGAACTGATATATGATTGGACGAATTTGGGAGATGGGTATGTGAGTTGAACAAAGGACTGTAGACGCTGATATATGAACTGAATGTAGGACTGGAAAAATGTGTGTAAATTAATAGGACTTGGGCAAATGGGTATTTGAATCAATTGGGTGCATATATTTAATAAAGACTGGAAGGGGAATAGGTCTTAAATGGTTAGACAAAACTAATGTGCAAAACACAAAAGAATGTGCAATATTATATTATTATAAAATAAGTGAAAGACAAGACAAGGGATTTGGGATATTAGTATATGAGCTGAATACATGGCAGAGAGATGGATATATGTATAAAATTGTGAGGAACATGAAAACATATAGAAAAATGAGGGAAGTCTGAAAATTAAAACAAAATGAGTTAGGAAGTAGATGTATAAAGTGAGTAAAGGATAGTGGAAAAGGGTTATGCATACATTGAAATACTGAGTGACAGCCGCCACATGGCTTATTACATGTGAAACATGGAAACATTTCCATAGATTTCAGAAGAACAGTACCCCAGTGGCCAGATTAGTTGGAGAAAATGTCAGAAGTCTTTCGTGTGTCTCTTTTCCATTTTCGCCACCCATCTATTAGGTTATTGTTAATATGATTATAAATATTTAGTTTTTATTAAGTAATCCAAAGCAGACAAGAGTCTCATATCTGCTAACCCTACATTATTCATGTGGCGGTGATCAGACTTTTAAATCCGTTTATTAACTGCCCATGGCATTAGCAGTTCTCCATTGTTATGTATCTGTTGGATATTGTATGATAACCACATTTTAAATGGAAACCTATTTGGACCTCCTGACTGTTTTGACATGCTATGCATTGTTGCTGGATGTGGGTGAATTCAGCCACAGCATTGTTCATTTCTAACAGTGGATCTGTAGTTGGGGTAGGAACAGCTTCTACCTCAGGCTCCTCACTGGTGTCTCATTCCTCAGGTGGAGCAGGTTGTGGTGTTTTAATTGCATCCAAATTCAGGGTTATAAGATTGTCCTATTGCCAGGGTGAGGGTTTCTTGAACGAGATTGCTACTCAATTATTTGTCCAGCATGTTGCTATGATGGTCCTGAAAATGGAAACATATGTGTATCTTTTCTTTTTTTAAAAAAACATTTTTTGATAGGTACTCTAACCAGCTTGCTGCTCAACTGCGGGTAGTTCACTTGTAGTTGAGGTGGCTTCTCTACGTAAGGTACTTATAGGTTGAACCATGAGACAATAGCACTATTATTTTAGGAAAATTGGAATCAATGTATAAAATGTGAAGTAAAAACATGACAAACAAATGTGATATTCCTGTATTTATGGTTGTCAGGGTATTGAGACAGATTTATCATGCTTAAATATGATTTCCAAAAAATGTATTATTAAAATCATAAAAATACTTATGAGCCTGATGCTGTGTTAGTGGTATCTTGCTATCATGCACATTAATACCCTTAATCTACACCAGTGGCAGACAGTCTCTCAACTCCTACTCATTGCTAGTGTAATCTCTTTCCAGGAGAAGGACCACTTCATGTAGCAGAAACAGCCATTTTTTCTTGTGGTATTTTTTTTGAAAATACCTTTTAATGTCTGTGTATCTTTTTTTGTAGTGGAACAGAGTTCTCTTTAGTGGACCAACTGCATTAACAACCTCACAATCACCATCCCGCAAATGGTGTTTCTAATTATTGTTTTGGCTGCCTAAATGCCTAATATGTGATCATAGCAGCACAGTATACTATTTATGACAACACTGTTCTCCTGGTCTGAAAAAGTTACCTGGATACCTGGACCTGAATTCTCTACACCCCCATGACTCTGCTCTACATCCCTCTCCTCCTCCACATTGCCACTCACAGAACCCTATCTTTTTATGCTTCCATCAATAAAAAACACAACCAACACATACAGTATAAGACTTAACTGACTACACACACTCAACTCACACGCAAATAATACTGACAGGACACTAATTATAATATAGAAAACAGTAATTATAAAACAATAATAAGAAACAACCAAAAAGGACAAGCCAACTCTCGAAAATCTTGATACATATACCTCAACAACTCCAAAGCACCAATAATATTCTTCCCTCTCCTAGCACCTGTTTCTTCACAGCCCAATCAAAGATAATGAGAGAGTGCCAAGCTTTTCTGAAATTACAATCCTGCATGTTTTGAGAATCATTACAAAACTTTACAATAAAATGCCATGCTTTATATACACAAAACTTTGGGAATTAAATTAGGTGCCTTGATGTAAACCAAATGCGATTTGATGTAGGCGAATGTGGTTTTAGACTTTCAAAACTGCCACACATTGCATGTAGTTTGAGTTTTCTCCACCAAAACCACAGGATAGTAAAACAATAAAACACTTGTGATGACTACTAATTGAAGCTAAGGGAAGGGACATATTTGGTTCAAGTGTAAAGAATGAAATGTAGTGCTATAAGCTAAAGATTAGAAGAAAAGGAAGAATGAACTTTATTGGACTTTCTTTCCAAAAATATACAATTCCTTATGCATTAATTTGTACAACAATTTTGTCACAACTAATATGAACATAACTTGGATTATGAAAAAATAAAAAAAAAATCAATCAATCTGAGGTGTATGTATCAATTTTGTTAGCATTTGTGTAGAACATCAAAAATGATTCTTTACTACTTTCAAATAAATCCTAAATAAATACTTTATAGCTCTGTCGCTGCTTTTCACTCATTATGGTACTGGAAATAATAAACATGACAGTACTGGATTATGGTATTGCCTAATTATGTTTTAATTACACTTAATAATTAAATCTTTCTGAAACTATTTGACAATTATAGCGAGTAATTTGTTGAAGGAGTTTGAATAGTTGACTTTAGTGTAGCAGCTGTAGGAAATAATTTAAATGTCTAATTCTAATTATGCAATCAATTGATGGTTCTATAGTGAAAATGTAACATTATATATATATATATATATATATATATATATATATCTCAAGAATCCACATGATTTGCTTATAATTAATAGGATTTCTTCCTTTGAGGTGCATAATATGAGTATATGCACATAGATGGCCTCAACTATAGTGAGCCACAGTTTGTTGGCCTGAACAGGGATGCAAATTTACAGCCAAAAAGCTGTGGCCTTGATGTGTATTTTGAGTCACACATGTCTTGAGGTACATGCAACTCAATAAACAATTTAAATATGCAGCAGCATCAAGATATTGTCTGAGCTTACACTGGAGTGGCTGGAGTAAAGATATGGCAATCATCATCATCAACTTGTTAATCATCATCAGTTATTTATATAGCGCCACTAATTCCTCAGAGAACGCATTCACATCAGTCCCTCCCCCATTGGAGCTTACAGTCTAAATTCCCTAACATACACAGACAGAGAGAGAGAGAGACTAGGGTCAATTTTGATAGCAGCCAATTAACCTACCTGTACGTTTTTGGAGTGTGGGAAGAAATCAGATCACCCAGAGGAAACCCACGCAAATTTAGGGAGAACTTACAAACTCCACACAGAAGAGGCCATGGTCGGGAATCAAACTCATGTCCCCAATGCTGTGAGGCAGAAGTGCTAACCACTAGGCCACTGTGCTGCCCAATGTTAATGATAACTATTGTGGCTGGATCACTTATAAATAACTTATTGTATAAATTTATTTAAAAGTTTCAGCGCAGGGCGCCAGTTTGTGCCATTGCAATGAACTGATTTTTATTACATCGTGTGCATTTTTTTTGCAGAAAATGTATCTATTGCTGAGGCAGAGACAGGGAAGAGATTATTTTTTGGTTTGTAACTTTGCTAGAGGAATTCTCGAATTAGGCATATGTGGGGAGGGAGTCTGTTTTGCTAATAGCAGGAAATGGTCAGTAAGTTTTTCATGTGAGTGACCAACACTTGAATACACAACAGGAAGTTGCTACCTGTATCCTGCCTGGATAAAGGGAAATTAAGCTGTCTGAACATTGTAAACAGCATGTGATGTAGTCTATCACAGATAAGTGTAAAGTTTGTTAAGTATAAATTGTATTTAAATCCCTGTTTGGGGAAACATATTGCATCCTGGTACTAAAAATAACTTAGACTTCTTGGGGCCAGCAAAGAGCTCAGAGGGCTGGCTTACCACCTGCGATGCTGATGTACTGAAATCTGACTTTCAGATAACTTGTACCTTCAGTGTGAACTGTCCTTGTCAGGACACTTGAGCTAAATAAACATCACTTGCTTCAAGACCTGCTTGACAACTTCTTTCATGCTGTAAATTTCTGTGACCTACAGATTAGACCCAACTCTAATCCGTTTCCGGCTGTTCTGAGGTTTGGATCCAGCTTTCCAGTACTAGCGCTCTGCCTGCTACCCAGCAGCTCCATCCACAGCAACCCTGATCTATAGAAAGAGGTCAGGGGTACCAGCCCAGGTGCACCAGCAAGGGGGTACACTTGTGTCACAACTCCTCCAATAGAAAAATGTGTGAGTAAATAAATTATTAAGAATTTGTGCTCTTCCCCCCCAAAATAAGGAATCAGTCTCAATGCTTTAGCCAGTGCCATAAAACTTGTATAGGAGCAAGTCTTCAATTTAATTTTTATTCTAATTGGCCTACTTCAGGACAGAAGAAAAAATATTTCTTATGGAATTAGGCAACTAATAAATATGTAGAACAGAGGTTTAGTAGCTAATTTACTTGATATAAAATAATACACATTTTGATATGTTTTTTATGTAGTGCTGGCACCTGCAACAGGCAGCACATGTGAAACAGAATGCATGGAGACTATTTAGAAACTGCATTCCCCAGGCTGCCTTGGGGTGAGACAAAGTTCAGAGAGACACACAGGGGGTGTCTGGGCAGGATAACTGTGCATGAAGCTGGGAAAGCAGCTAGAGGAAGAGCTAGAGAGCTGAGAGGAGGTTTTTTGAAATAAGCTGGGAGCCTGGATCCAGAGCCATTGAGAGAGAGAGAGACTTGGAGAATGCTGCACTGTGGTATAAGGAGTCTGATTCATTTTTAAGAGTACCAGTCAAGAAGAGAAAGGGACTAGAGAAGGATTTCAGGAGTATGAGAGTAAGCTTGACAGACACCATTGCTGAGAGAAGCCATGCTGCATACGACAGTTGGAGAACTGTGGGATAAGTACTGATTATCTATTGAATTATCTATTTGGTGGACTGAGATTTGTGGCTACAGTTTAGTTAGAAAAGGAATTGGTGGGGAGACCCAAAGATATTGATTAAAAATCCTCTAGAACATCTAATTTTAAATCCCATTAATAATATATGTATAAAATTCTGTATAGATCTCCAATATTGATCCTAATCCTAAACAGTAATTTCTTAGTAATAGCCTTCGCAAATAGAGTTAGAACGTAAAGTATTTCATTCATAAGATAAATGTAAAAAAATGCTAAATCACAGAAGTAAATTGCCCAATTGCAGTTCCTTCATAGATATAGATATAGTAAACATAATGTTCCTGCTCAGATGAAAATACTTGGCAAATTTCTCTTACTCTCTTAGTCACCATTCCAATAAAAAAACTACATCTTTAGCACTGATTGTTATCATAGACTAAACACTACATTTAGATTGATGGATTCTAATGGGCCGCAGGAGGAGCCAGGTACACAAACTCAGTTGTGATAGTTCTGATGCTCAATCATGAAGGATTAGATTATTACATTCTTCATCCTTATGACTTGCAACTCAGCTGTGCTACCAAGGCTTGAAAATGTTCTTCACTTTGTTTTTGATGTCCTTTGTGACCTCACTTTAGTCCATTATAACTCATTACCTCACACCCCCACTCCCAGGTGCGCACTGGTAGAAGGTAAGAGGAGAGTCGATGAGGAGTGGTGTTGGGTAGTGAAATGGATCCAACAGATAGTGATGACAGAGGATAGGGAGAAAGGTGTTAAGGAGCTATTGGGAATTGGTGCTGTGCACTATGGATGCCAGGCCACGAGCCTTTTTAATTAAGTTTATGATTTGTTATGATATAAAAACTTCCTCAAAATAAGCAAATCTCCAATATCTGTAAATATAAAAGATTTTTTTAAAAAAAAACATATGTAAAAATTCCTAAATTGTAGTATTCGCAAAATTTCCAATATTCATAACATTTTTAGTTGGTGCAAATAACGTTAAATTATTAGGGGCATATTCAATTGTCAGCGAGATTGTTTTGTCCCCGCAGCGTTAAAAAAAAAAAAGTCCAGCGCGGGTTTTTGCCAGCAATAGCGACCGTTTGGAGTTAGAGCAACGGGAAAACTCGTGCAATTCAATTGCAAAAGAGGTAATGCTGTCCCCGCGCGTTAAAAATTGTGTTTGCGAGAGTTTAAGGGAGTGAAGGGGAATTTTAACGCTGTCATGTATAAGACAAAAAAATGTTTTGCATACATTTCCATACATTAGATTGCATTACACATTGATACTATCTACATTACAGTACTTTATTTAGCATATTTTTAACTTGAACTATTTTTTACCATACAATCATCTATACCATGTCAAAACACATTACTACATTCATATTTGTACCAGAAACATACATAAATATAATTAGTTAGTGATTGCATTTTTTTTATTTTTTTTTATTTTTGTATTTCATTATTTTTTTTACAAGAAAATCAACTTACACAAGTTAGACATTAGTGATAAACATAAGTTTAAATTTTTTTCCACATTTTTACATGATTTCAACTACTTTTCAGAGGTTTTTTATTTTTAACACACCCCAAAAAGGTGCGAGATAAAACAGCAT
This sequence comes from Mixophyes fleayi, assembly GCF_038048845.1. Classification (NCBI taxonomy): domain Eukaryota; kingdom Metazoa; phylum Chordata; class Amphibia; order Anura; family Limnodynastidae; genus Mixophyes; species Mixophyes fleayi. Next base: position 106,145,725 of record NC_134406.1, read on the forward strand.
ATTTGCCTGTTTTACCTGTCGCGTTAAAAAACAATTGAATAGCTTTTAACGTGGCTGCCTCTCGCACACTCTCTACTTTCAATAGACCTTCTACTGGAGCGCAAGAGGACTGTTTCTTGAAAAAAAATGTAGCATTAAGAAAGGAATTGAATTGCGGGTAAAGTTAGCACGCTCCAAAATGATGAAAAAAAATCAAAAAAATTACTTAACACTCTCTAAAAAAAATACTCGCTGACAATTGAATATGCCCCTTAGTTCCTTTCCAATTAAATGCAAACTTTGATGGCAATAAGTCTGTCAATAATCATTCCACTTTTTAAAAAAAATGTATGGATGTCGTCTCAAAATTTTGAATTAAATGTATCTGAACTACATATATTCTGAGGTACTGTAGCAAAGTGCATCTGAAATATGATACCATAATTGACACAGGAACAATAAAATGTGTATAAGAACAGAAATGTATTAATTTTAACTTGTATGTTGTTAATTAGTGTAATATACACCTTACATTCCTGTGGCTAGACCATTTTGTTCAATAACAATAGGCAAAATTGTAAACAGATGATATATTAAATTATTGCACATTTGTTTCATTAGGTGGCTATATCAATTAACTATCTTCAAAATATGTTTTTTTCATGAATGCCCATACTAATTTAATTAGGTTGAAATTAAGCATTATAATAAAAAATTGGGAAACAAAAATGACAGTTATTTGTCATGACACAAGCATATCAAGCCATTACATTACAGTTTACTTTACATTACAGGTTTGTGGACCAAATTTATATCATCCTCTAACAAGACAACTGCAGTGGTGCTTGCGTTTAATGATTGTCTTTGAAAAATTGGTGGCCTAAAGACCATGATTTCATCATGTAAGGGGCACATTTGCTATGAATAATATTAAAACAAAGATTAGACAAATATCAACAGAACAGAAAACAAATCATCTCTATAAGTACCATTAAAAAACATGACTGGTTCTTTACAGTAGTTGCTTTGGCCTTAGTTTAAAAAATCAGATGAATTCTATTGATAGATGACAGCTACTGAAATAAAATGTATGAAATGCTTCAAAGCCACGTATGTTTCATCCGTGAATATCAGATCATTGAATTGTTACCCACTGTAAATCCTAACTCAGGCATGTCATCATGCCAGAGATAACCTTTTCTATGTATTCATAACATGTACCACTGGGAAAAAGTGAGTTAGCCACAGGTTGAGCATATTTTATGCTAAAAAATAGTGTATCTATGCCCATATGCTGAGGTATATCTTAATATTTGAGCAAATCGCACATAGGTGTATATGCATGTAAACTATTACGCATATCAACATGCTGTTGATACACCAAATTCATCATCTTAAAGAATGAAGGTTGGCATTACATGTATTTTATTTTTTTTAAAAAATGGTGTCTCTTCCCCATTATCCCCCAAAATAAAGTTTCTTGGCAGCAGGACTCAGAGTCTAGGATGGTAGCGACAAAACCAGAGGGACACACACTGTGAGGTACCTCTGAAAGCCATTAGAAGGTTTAGGCTGTAACAGGACCTCTGTCATAAAATCAACCAGCCCTAGTCTGATCAGCACAGGACTAAATTCCCTAGATGAATCAGACCCACAAGTAAAATGTGCTCCCCCAGATAAAAACAGTTCCATGCTGAATACACTATCACTCTTCCAAAACACACCTGGGGCAGTGGGTGTTGGTCTATAGAATTGGGTAGAATTTTTATTTTTTTAATCTGCTGCATCTAAGTTTCCATGCCTAATGAGTTTGGGTACGCTGGTGCTTTTAGAACTACAAGTATCAGCTAACTCACTGCTGCCAGAACATGCGGGCACTTGTAGAATTCCAGCATGCACTGGCACCCAGGGACCGCTTATCGACCTACTATACATAATCTACTATATAAATGCCTAGTGGCGTGTGTGGAAAAAAAAACCAAGCTGCAGCGCCACCTGCTGGGCAGAGTTATACACTGACCTATATATTTCTTGAAGGAGAAGTGACAGTTGGGAGTGGTTGGTGGTTGCCGGGGGTGACAGTGGGGAGTTTTTAACACCTTAAATAGCTTGATGAAGGATGTGGCGATGAAGATGAAGGATGAGGTGATGGAGAAAAATGATGAGGTGGTGACATGTGGACAAAACCACGTTAAAAAAAGGCGCTTGAGTCAGGAAGTAACGCTCTTCCCCTGAGGAGGCCTGGGCTAGGCCCAAATGCATGACAAGAACCTTTTTAACACCTTAAGTAGCTTGATTTGACTAGAATGCATGAGTATCATGCATGGGTTAACTTGTATACAATATATGTATAGTAGGCCCTATATAAGTTTGTAATATAAACAATGCACCATAAAATGACATAAACAGCCTACTAAACCCTACTGGATAGGCAGATCAAAAGCTGCCAATAGCTATCAAAATAATTTGAAAATCAATGAAGTTATAAGTATGCAAATAGAATACTTGAATCAGCCATGATCATAGTGTATATGATGCATCCAATAGCATTACAGTATGACAGGAGACTTCCTTGGTTCAATAAGACTTGTTTAATTATTCCCTTAGCCCCTTTTAATAACCTATTTTACATTTATCACATCTGACCCTCTATATGTGTCACACATCAGACGATGGGCTCCCTGCTTGTTACTCACCTTATTCACTGCTGCTGTACTTCAAATCTATCCTCCTGTTCAGATTGTTTCTACTGTTTCCCTAGTTATTCTGCTATTTCCATCTGTGGTATTTTCAGTTATTTTATTGGTTCTCAATACACTCTTGCCCATCACCCCCAAGAGGGCCGCAACCTGCGGTTTGGGAGCAGCAAAATCCAAATTCCGTTGTGGGAGTCCCTGGCGAACACCTCCCTCACCGTTAGACTCCGTGCCTCTGGAGAGGTAATAGCAATGTGAGCCGACTGAATTGGCATTCCTCTGACCCTAGTTGAGTGATAATATGTGATTTTTTAAGATATAGAACATTAGAAAACCAGAAATTTATGTTCCTAACCTCATAGACCAGGGGTGCATAACAAATAGCCCGCAGGCAGATATTGGCCCTCATATAATAAACTTAATGACCTGCCAGATCATTCCACAAGTATCTATGATTTCTGATTTTATTTGCCAGGCCACTAGTTAGAACCCCTGAATCTGCTGCAAAATTCAACAAGAGAGAGAGTACCTAATATTGTTGCACAAGTTATAGTTCAGCACTTTATTGTTGCCACCAGATCTGGCTCAATATTTACTAGTTGACACCAGGGGGTAAATGTATTATCATCCGGTTTTGTCAACTCGCGGGAGTTCGGCGAGTTGACATCTTAAATTTAAAGCGGCGCTGCCTTGGAAAGGGAAGTTTCCCTTTGCAAGGCAGTGCCGCTTTAAATTTAAGCTGTCAACTCGCCGAACTCCCGCAAGTTGATAAAACCGGACGATAATACATTTACCCCCAGATATGGCTCAATTCTTCAAGTTGGCATTAGCCATGACTGAGCATATTTCTCTTAACACCAGATACTGCTATGCATATTATTTTTGGTACCAGAATAGGCTAAGCAATATGAGTTTACTACTAGAAATGATCTTCTGTGTTACGATAACTAATATGAACTTGTATAACCTTTAGGAGGATATTCAATTAGCCGCGTTACTGTAAAAAGTAACACGGCCTGCGCACTATTACCAAGATTATGGTAATAGTGTGCATAATTACTGTTAATACGGTAATTTCAGCGCTGGCTTTTTGCTCGCAACTCCCTGAGCCACAAGCAGAAAGCAGGGTTAAAATTACTGTATTAACAGTAATAGATTTAGCGCTGCATTACTCGCGGCAGAATTGGACTCTCCCTTAATGAAATATTGTATTTTAACACTTTAAGAAAGACAAGTAATTTTATTTTATTAGTTTGAAACTTAGAAGACTCAACCATTCTGATGCTAATCATATGACCTTTGAGATAGGTTATCTTGCCAATTAAAACTGTGTACATTCTTTCAATAAGACTCAATAGGGAGGATTCAATTCTCTGTGATGTGCCACCGAAAATCACTGCGATGTCCGGTTGCGCGTTACTGCTTATTATGATAAGGAATCTCCGCACATTTTCCTGCACACCTCTATGGGTTGCGAAAAAAATGAGTTGAAACTTATAGCCGCGGAGTGTCTTCAGAGAGAATAGAATTACACCAATCTGTGTAAACCACCACTCTCTAATGAAGCTTGCTAGCTGAGACACGAAACACATAATAGCAGTTTATGAGGATTCCTGCAATTTTTGGAGCATAAGGTGCATTTAAAGGAGCTTGCAGCTCAAATGTATGCTGAGATTTAACTCTGAAATTGTGAGTGCAATTGCTAATGTATTTTGATTGTTTTTAAAGTACTACAACATTTTAGATTTCATTTGTTTTTAAAATAAATACTCTTGATCTTAAGATCTTATGGAAGTTTGATTCCATTCACAAAGTAAGTGTATTTGACCTCCACACATTTTTATTCACAATAAGAAATACAGAAAGTACTATGGGGTACATTTATCAAACACTCTAAAAAGGAAAAGTGCCCATAGCAACCAATCATATTCTAGCTATCATTTATCTAGTACAATGTAGAAAATGACAGCTAGAATCTGATATGTTGCTACTCGTAACACCTACACTTTTCCTTTTGATAAATGTACCTGTCACACACCGGACCTGTGGTCTTTCTAGCCTGAGTCCGACGTTTTTACCTTCTCCCTGCCGCAGTTTTCTTTGGCACTGAGTACCGCAATTCCATATTGCCTGTCATCATATTGGATACTGATCACTTTATAATCTCCTCCTCCCATTCATTGGCCTTTCAGTCATCACTGGCAGGATATTTATAGCACCTGCTGCAGCATTATGGTGCCTGTTATTTGTGTCAGCTTCCCTGCTAGTGCTCAGACATGGCTCCTTGAACTCTGGTATCTTATTAATGCAGCATCCTGCTTTACACTTATACTTCATTTTATTCTGCTCCGCTATTTCCCAGTGGCGACTACTACTCTGCTGACTATCACACTCTTGTTTCCAGTCCACTGTCTACAATAGTTACTATGAGCCCACAGAATAATACCTCATTGTATCCTGCTCTGCTGGTCTCCGGCAGTAACTACTACTCCGCAGACCATAACACCTTTGTGTCCATTTCATTGGTTCCGCTGTTTCTAGTGGTTACAACCTCTCTGCAGATTATCACACATTTGTATCCAGCATGCTGTGCTAGCAGGTATCACAAGTCTGCAGACTTTCATTCCGCTGTTCCCTGCTCCGCGGTCTCCAGTGGTTACTGCACATCTGCAGACTATCTTTTCTTAGAGTCCTGTTGCCAGCGACTACTACAAACTAGTAGTATCCGGCACAGTTTTCCTCAGTGAGTATTTCTAAGGTCTGTAGACTTCCTCCCTTTCTACCTTCCAGGTTGTCCTAATGGGTCTCATCTAGCACTCTCTCAGAGGAACAGGACCTGTGGGGCAGAGGACGCAAAGTCCATACCTCCTTGCGGGGGTCCCTGGCAAATACCATATGCCTCGTTCGATTTTGCACCTCTGGGTAGAGTAGAGCTAAGGCAGATAGACCCCTAGGTCCAACTAGCTTAGTTTTTGTGACACTACCCTTTAGTCTGTTATTTCTATCTTCTTTTCTTTGCACTATTTTTTGTTTTTCTCTCTTCCCTTTTTACATATCAGGGATCTACAAGAGTTAATTAATTGAGAATGATCTGCACTACAGAGTACATCATATCTATTCTATCTGATGAAAATGTGGAAAATATACACCTATTAGGTGACAATATAGCATATTTTTTCACTCTATTCAATATGTACAAAAATGATAAACACAATGGGCATATTCAATTGTTAACTTTTTCTGCCGCGGAAAAAGTATTACTGTTATTACGGTAATTCCTAGTCAGATTTCAGCTCGCAGCTCCCTGAGCCGCGAGCTGACATCCAGCGAGAAAACTACCGTAATAACGGTATTTACTTGCACTATTACCGTAATGACGGTAATAGTGCGCGCGGCACGTTAATTTTGGCTATAACGTCAACAATTGAATATGTCCCTATGCCTCATTAGAAGCTTTAGAAGTTTCAAAGGAACTGAAGAGAAAGTATATAAATAACTTCATCAGATCTATATTTTACCTTCATCAGTACCCTTAAGGTCAAGATTTTAAGCTAAAAAAAACAGTAACATCTCAATGTCTGCATAGACGGCACACTTTCCAGTTACTAAATAATCTTCCCACAGAGGATTGGGATATTAACATTTTGGCTACAAGGAAAATTCATGGCAATCCTCTGTAAAGTTCTCCAATCTTTCTCAATATATCATTTTGCATACAACAACTCCCAACAAATTGTCCTAAAGACAAAATATGTGGAACTTTCTTTTAAAAAGAAAAGGCTAAACCAATACCACAATTTACCCGCAAAAGATCCACAACCAACGACAGCCACTATCATGAAAGAAGTTAAAATCACAATCCAAATAAAAGTCTAAGGGCTAGATTTACTAAGCTGCGGGTTTGAAAAAGTGGGGATGTTGCCTATAGCAACCAATCAGATTCTAGCTTTCATTTATTTAGTACCTTCTACAAAATGACAGCTAGAATCTGATTGGTTGCTATAGGCAACATCCCCACTTTTTCAAACCCGCAGCTTAGTAAATCTAGTCATTACTGAGAAAATTAAAACCAAATTTTCAGCCCTTGCTACCAGCATACACAGCCTGGGGGGAAAAAAGATGGAATATGTAGTTTTTAAGAATACATGGATCAAGAGTTAAACTAGGTCAGATCAGAAATGGAAGTTCTCAAATAGTGAACAGATGGAGGATCTGGAACATTGCTATAAGCGCAACAATATCAGGATTAAAAACATCCCAGAAACTATAACTCTGGATGCTCTAAGATCTATTTAAAACACTTATACCAGACACATATAACAAAGAGCATTTAGACCTAAACATTCACACGATGCACCACCCCAAGACGTTGCCATTCATATTACAAAAGAAAATAAAAAATACTAGCTGCTTTCAAGAATACCAATATTGTCTCTTACTCAAGAATTAACCCTCAGTAACTCTCTTTGGGATTAATAAAAATGTTTGACATTTACTTTAATCATGAATAATGGTGCCTTTGCAGAGGTGGACGTAATTTACACTGAAATTCTAAGCATAAAGTATGTTCATAAAAAATATGCAATTTGCAGAGTCGCAGATATCTTAAGATGCCTGTAAACCAGCATTCTATGCAAATTGCGTACATTTTAGTGACATATGCTTAAAGTGTATCTTGTGTTTCCTGGTTAAAAGAAAAAAAAAAAAGAAGAAGTATAATAAAATGTACCCATCACCCCCAAAAAGCCAAACCAGCATTAACGCTGCCACCTTAGGCTGGTATCTGCAAAATCAGGAGCACAAAAAGTTTAGGGTCCTTTGAAAATGCCAATACCAGCGCTAGGCTATGCCAACCAGGGCTAGTGGAATTAAAGCATGAAAACCCACAGTGCAGAGTTGCCATAGTAGCTGGTCAGCATGAGGCTGAATTTCCTAGGGGCTTGGGCTCAAAAAAGTACGGGCACACCCGAGGGAAAACAAGTCCTGTTCTGCTAGCATTTGGGCTATTCCTGCTTTCCTGTATGCTGTGGGTTAATAACTAAAATTAAAGTAAATCATTTACCCATGGGATCTCAGTATGCCCACTCTGTGCGGTCAGGACATGGAAATACCCATCTTATATATGTGATTGCATTGCCGGTTATGAGTCAATTGCGGCGGGACTCTTAATTGAGCAGCGGGTTGAGGGTTGATTGTTTTCTGCACCAATTGGAATGGCTGCCGGTGATCCAATGGCACTGTATGTTTGATTAACACTTATATATTATTATATATAGACGTGACCCTGATGTCTCCTTACTTTCAAACTTACTTTCATGATAATAGATGAGTACCATTTTGGTGTATACCATTTTCACTAAAATTCAAAAGAGAAGACAAAAAAATAGCTCATAGTAACTCATTATTGTTCATTACAGAAGGTTGAATTATTGGAACAAATGATATCTAAAGAAATAAAACGTATTTTTTAAGAGTGAACCAGGACTCACAATGATAATATTTTTAGTTTACCAGACTTTCTGTTAAACTATTTCATATTAAAAAACAAGGATGATTGTTGTAGTGTTAATTAAAGCCTTATACATTTTAATGGGTATGTTTGGCCTTAATTGACTTTCAAGAGTAGTATAAGGTTTCTAGAAAAACTAAGATAGCAACTGATAATTTTGTCTGAGAAATAGATTTATCCCTTTAACTTTAAGTATTTTACATTCTGCATAAAGCAAGAAATGATTTATTCTATATCTCCAAAAGGTTATAGACAGTCATTCACTTTTAAAGCCTACTTATGGTGTCTGCTACCTTTCCATGAATACTTTGAAGAGTTATACAATATCTCATCATATCTCATCAAGAATCTGAAACATGACTAGAGATCTTATTTCACTCAGCATAATGGTGTAAATGAAAAAAAATAATGTAAATGGTTTAACAAAAATGTGAGCTAGAATGAAATATTGTACAGAAACTACAAAATGTTAAGAATAAGATATCAAATTCATAATGCTGCATATATATTCATGCCAGCTGGTTATCTTGCAATCAAATCTATATTATACCCATCTTTACTGAGTTGTTAGCTGAAAAATATATCTTAAACACCAGAGAGAAGCACATTACCTTTCTTTATTTTGTAAGACCACATTCCCAATTGCACATATTTTGTGGTAGTGGTTATTTTCATTTGCACATATCACCCCAGACTTTTGAAGAGGTTTTGCTGTTATTGTCACTATGGAAAGCCTGTGAGGGACATTTACGAAAAATATTAAAACTTCGTGTGGGCACAGAATCTGGGTCTGAAAAACCAATCAAAAATATGAAATGTAGCTTTCATTAACAACATTGTTTATGTTGGTTTCATTTAATAATACTGTATTATGGTGTGACCTGCAAACGTCACTTCCGGTATCGTTATCCCGACTGCAACGCTTTTGTAACCAGCGTTGCGCCCCGGCATCTGTGGTAGCTGGACATGTGCACAAATAGGTGTGGTTAAGCAGGCACATCTGGAGAGTAATTAGGATCTTTCAAACTTCTAATTCCTGATTGGCTCGTTCTGGTATTTAAGGCAGGGAGGGCTTAGCCTTCCTGCCGGTTATAGCATCCTGTACCCTGCATTTGTTGCTGACCTGCTCTGTGACTATCCTTGTTATTCCTGTGGATACTCTGCTAAACTTCTGTTGGACCTCTGTTGTGACAATATGCCTGTTTTTGGGCTTTGTGCATCTGATTGCCCTGAGCTTTGGCTTGTACCTTGGACATCCCTGCTCACTGCCAGCCCTGACCCTTCGGCCTGTTCCTGACCTCTCTGCCTGCTATGGACCTTAGACCCCATCCTGCCTCTGACTATCAGCTCCTATCTTGGCTACCACCTCCTATTCACCAGCTGCAGTATTGCATATAAGCTTCCACTATGCAATAGCTTAAGACCTGGGAGCATCCAAGTACCTGTGAGCACATAAAGCTCTACAGGAAAGGTGGCTGCTATAGATGAAGACCTCTGTCTTCTGTTCTGAAAATCTATAGCTGCTGACTTTAACAATCAGATCTCTCTTCCCATGTACATACATCATTACCTCTGCCTATGAGTAGAAGTTCTATCGAAAATTTGCCTCAAGGACCCTGCAGAAAAAAGCAAACCTCAGTGGAGGGAACATCATTAGAGTTCTCATAATGTGCACTGTGAAAAGAGTGTTCTTTTAAAGTGGTAATTTCCTTTAAAGAGCCAGGAAGTGGATTTAGGAACACATCTCCAGGAATGGATTCTGGACTATATTTCGCTAACACAAATATAGCAAAAGCCTCTTATAGTACCTTAATAAGTAATTTAAAAGCAAACAACATTAGAAACTTTACTCACCGGAGAGGGGTTAAACACCAGTGGCATAGCATGTCAAAAGTAATCACAAATGCTAGTAGATATGGTGTAATTGGAACCAATGAGTTCCATTCACATATTTCTTTACTTGCTTTTTCTGGGGGTAAATGTATGAACATGCGGGTTCTTCAACAACCGCGTGTTCAGCGTGTTCGGCGATTAAATTTCAAGCGGCGCTGCATTGTAAAGTGAGTTGGGGGTAAATATATGAACATGCGGGTTTTCCAACACCCGCGTGTTCAGTGTGTTTGGCGATTAAATTTCAAGCGGCGCTGCATTGTAAAGGGAGACTTCCCTTTACAATGCAGCGCCGCTTGAAATTTAATCGCTGAACACGCGGGTGTTGAAGAACCCGCATGTTCATACATTTACCCCCTAGTGTTAAAAGTGCTACTAAGTATGTATTTGGACTCCAATAGGTGAGGAGAGTTAAGCCTAGAGTGGGGTGTGTTTTACTAAGAAAATGCTGACACAAACAAAAACACAGAAAGCAAACGTGCATTTCATGTCTACATTTTGAGATAACACAGCATAAAACAGCAAAATATGTTCAATTTGAAAACTGGTTTGAAAAGAAAACACTTTTTTTCTGTTTTCTTCCCTTTAACTTAGTTGCGTTAGGAAATATAGTACTTGTTCTTGAAATATTTGTTCACACTTTATTTGACCACATTTTTTTATTGATCAGCTGTAAAGATTAGTCATTACCTCAGAAAATGCAGACACAAACAAAAACACAGAAAGCAAATGTGCTTTTCATGTCTAAATTTTGAGATAACACAGCATAAAAGAGCAAAATATGTTCAATTTGAAAACTGGTTTGAAAAGAAAACACTTTTTTTTCTGTTTTCTTCCCTTTAACTTAGTTGCATTAGGAGATATAGTACTTGTTCTTGAAATATTTGTCAGACCTGTTTGTACTGTAGCAATTTTAATTGCAGCAGGGGTATCAGTAATTTAGACATATTAGTAGACTGTTAAACAGACAGCAGGGTACAGTGCGGGTAGTGCCTGCCTTGACAAAGTAGTCAAAGACAGTTGTTTTTCCTGATGTTTTTCTGTCAAGTGTCAATCAATATAATGAATAATTAAGATTTTTATAGCGTCTGCTCCCTTTTTAAATAGAGATGCTAGCAAGAGTTCCAAGAATAACAGTTGGCAGAATACTCCTCATTTTCAGGGTTAATAATTAAACAAAAAATAAAATATAAATGTGAAAATGTGCTACAAACCTAAGTGTAGAGAAAGATAGATAATATGCACAATAGATGATGAACAGGGATTTTGCTGCATTTTAAGGAATTAGGCATGTAAGATAGCTAATTAGTGGCACAGTTTTGAAGGCAAAAGATAAATGACACCCTACTTCTTGTACAGAATAGAAATTCTCATATCCTCTAGTATTTGTAAATAGTACTCTAGGATGTTAAATGCACTGACATCTTATAATTAGCCCACTCATGTCCTGACCTCTACAGCAAGAGAGCAGAACCAAATGCATTCTCTCCTGCCAGCTCCTGAATTCATCAAGGCACAGATCTCAACATACATGTGCTATTGAAATTGGGTGTAGGTCTGCTGTGCTCTACTGCACAAGATGCTTCAGGATACATCCAGTACCTATGTGGATTATAAATTTGCAAGAGAATGCACAGGAAAAAAAATGGAATTAATATCACCTGCTAATAATATAGGCATTAATGATAAAACAATTAAAAGAAGTTTTTATTCTTTTAAAGAAAATACATTTATTAGGATGTTCTCCATGTCTGCTGAGAATAAAATACAGCTTTGCAGTTGCTTGTGATTGCAAACACATGTTATAGCATGCATACAAGACTGTCATCACTACTGATCATGACTTAGACTAGCCCTGTACCTGGAGCAAGAAATAAGGCAGAAAACGTGGCTGTGCACGCTTGAGTTTGACACTCCCTTACTGTACAGTGACTATGGCAAAACTCCTGTCCTGTTCACTCCCAAAAATCATAGGCTGTAGAAAGTGTCCTTTGTGTTGGAAGACAGAGCAGACAGGGCTGCGTACATGGGCCTATCTCCTGGTTCTGGGCATGCACAGAGTGAATTTGTGTATGATACACTCAATAGACATATTTGTGCCATGATGAATCAGGCCTAGTAAGTTGCAGCCAGGGCCTGATCAACCAATAGGCTGATCAGGCTGCAGCGTAGGGCGTTGGAGCCTGGGGGGGGCAGCATTGCAGAGATGTATTTTTTTTCTTAATTATGGCTGGTGGGGCTAGGAACACCCCTGATCTAAGGGAGTGGTCCCGACTGTCACTATTACATGACAAACAGCCTGGCAGAAAATCTGATCACTGCTAGCTGTCTGCCAGTGTGGCCGCGGGCGCTTGCTACTCTGGTCACATGAGATCAGGACTCCCACATCTTACTTGACCAGAGTACGAAGCGCCCGTGGCCACACTGACAGGGAGATAGCAGTGATCGGATTTGCTGCCAGGCTGCCTGTCATACACAGCGCTAAAGAGAAAACTCCAAAGCAACGACAGCAGGTAAGTGAGTTCTAATGTCACAGGGGGGCAGATGATCAGGCTGAAGGGAGCAGACTGAAGGGAGTAGGCTGAAGGAGGCAGGTGAGATGGCTAAAGGGGGCAGGTGAGCAGGCTGAAGGGGGGGAGGTGAGATGTCTAAAGGGGGCAGGTGAGCAAGCTGAAGGGAGCAAGTGAGCAGGCTAAAGAGGGCAGGTGAGCAGGCTAAAGGGGGCAGGTGAGCAGACTGAAGGGGGCAGGTGCGCAAACTGTAGGGGGTGGGTGACCAGGCTGAATGGGGCAGATGAAATGGCCGAGGGTGACAGATGAAATGGCCAAGGGGAACAATGAAAGAGGTCAAAGAAATTGCTGAGTGGGGTATTTAAAAAATAGGGCAGCTTTGGGGGGGGGCATGATCTTTGTATTGGGTAGCGAATATGAGGATGCTCTCTGTGGTCTCTAGAGTCACTAGAATACTAAATAATAGTCAGTTGGGGCTTGTAAAGGTTTCTATTTGATTATAGCTCTTTGACAAAAATGTTCATATCTTTTATTGCCTAGATATGCCTGTGCTATGGGGTATTTTATCTGCCAATAATGGAATGTTGTGTTTGGACTAAACCTGATCATTCAGGGTTTCTTAACATTTTGCATTATAATACATCTGCTGCATGTTTTCAAAATAGGACCTCAAATTTCCAGAAGCCAGCTAGAAGACAACAAAGCTGCAAGAACAAGCAAGCGAGAAGAGCAAGAACAGGTAAGAGAGAACTGCACAATCTGTCTAAAATTGAATGCTGAAGAATACTCCTGAATATTCATATTTAGGAGAAGTCCTAGATGCCTATAGAAAGGGGGGCGGGGCGCTACGACTGTAATAGTCTAGGGTGACCGGAACCCTTAATCGGAACCTGGTTGCAGCAATAAATAGTATTGTATGAATGCAACAGAAATATCAAGCAGTCTTTTTTGTTTCAAAAGACAATCTTACATTGTCAAATTGTAAAGTTTGTAACAAGTTAAAATTTATGTTTCTAGTTCATGAGTATCAGTGAAGCAAATATCAAATAAATAGCTGTTAGTCCTTAAATCGTCTGAGCTTAATTTGTCTTGATTATCAGTTTCAATATGTCTGCAGTACATATATTCTGAAAGTTCCATATAAATATAACATTTGGAGGTAAATATCACATATTACCTTCTTGGAGGTGCTGTTCTACTGGAATCATATAGTTGCTTACAACAAAATGAAACAGAGGGGTGTCTGTACTTACAGTTCTCGCCTGGTGATGGATGCCACAGTAAATCAAAAGAACAAACATAGACATCAATTTAGATTAAATATTTCATAAGAAAATAAACAATACACTGAACCACATGTGAGTGAAAATTGTTTTTGCAGCTACTTCCTGAGATATGAGAAGCTACTAACTACAGAAATTAGACAATAGTGGAAAGGTACCTGAAGACCAACATTATTCCTAGATGAATGAGGATTCAATAATACCCACCTTCACAACCAAAAAATGATTGAAGATTGGAACAGAATACTTGATAATTGCTCATTTGAGCTAATCAAACTACCAGTAATAATACAAGAAAGAGGAATTTCCCTCAAAGAAATAGAAACATATAATTGCCATAGGGAAAAAAATAACTTACTAGAACAGCTAGAAGACTACAAAAAATTGAACAGATAACAACAAATAGACAAATTTGACAAAATTAGAGAATAAACAATACATATCAAACAGAAAAAACACTCTAGATATTTGATACACTACAAAAACGATTACAGAAGCTGGGAAGACATAAGCTCCATAAAAGAAAGGGAAACATTCAACCATATTAAGCATAACCACAGAGAAAAACCATGCAAAAAATACCATAGAGACTAAGGATGAGCGCAATCGGATTCCTGGAATCCGAGCCCCCCCCGAACATTGCGGATCCGAGTCAGATCCGAGCACTGTCCGGGTATTCCCGCCGATTCCGAAACTTAAAACGAGGCTCTGAGTCATAATCCCGCTGTCGGATCTCGCGATACTCGGAACCTTTAAATTCCCCGCTTGCCGTCACCATCTTCACTCGGGCATTGATCAGGGAAGAGGGAGGGTGTGTTAGTTGGTCCTCTGTCCTGCTATTTCTCATGCTGTGCTGTGCTGTGCTCTGTCCTGCTGAGTCCAGTGGTGCTTTTGGCAGTGCTCTGTCCTGCTGAGTCCAGTGGTGCATCAGTTCAGTGCTCTGTCCTTGCTGAGTCCAGCGGTGCATTTTGTCCTGTGCTTTGTTCTGCAAAGTGCATATTTCTTTCAAAAGTATTAAAAATTCTTCCATAAAAGGAAAAAAAAAATTATTCTACAAAAATCCTTTTCAATTAATAGAAAAAAAAAAAACAAAAAAGTCCTTGCTGAGTCCAGTGGTGCATCCGTCCAGTGCTGTGTCCTTGCTTAGTCCAGTGGTGCATCAGTCCAGTGCTCTGTCCTTGCTGAGTCCAGTGGTACATCAGTCCAGTGCTGTGTCCTTGCTGAGTCCAGTGGTGCATCAGTCCAGTGCTCTGTCCTTGCTGAGTCCAGTGGTGCATCAGTCCAGTGCTCTGTCCTTGCTGAGTCCAGCGGTGCATTTTGTCCTGTGCTTTGTTCTGCAAAGTGCATATTTCTTTCAAAAGTATTAAAAATACTTCCATAAAAAGAAAAAAAAAGAAAAATTCTACAAAAATCCTTTTAAAATAATATAAAATATCAAAAAAGTCCTTGCTGAGTCCAGTGGTGCATCAGTCCAGTGCTGTGTCCTTGCTGAGTCAAGTGGTGCATCAGTCCAGTGCTCTGTCCTTGCTGAGTCCAGTGGTGCATCAGTCCAGTGCTCTGTCCTTGCTGAGTCCAGCAGTGCTTTTGTCCTGTGCTTTGTTGTGCTAAGTCCATACAAATTTTATAATTATTAAAATCTCTTAAAAATTACTAAAAAAAAAATATTTTAAAAATTATACAAAATTAATAAATAAAAAAATATTCAAGCAGTTCTAAAGAATAGGTACTGCAATCTATATTACATTTACTACCTTCAATTTTTAAGCAGTTCCAGAGAATAGGTACTGCAATCTATATTACATTTTTAATAAGTTAAATTTTTAAGCAGTGCAAGAGAATAGGTACTGCAATCTATATTACATTTACTACGTTCAATTTTTAAGCAGTACAAGAGAATAGGTACTGCAATCTATATTACATTTACTACGTTCATTCTTTAAGCAGTTCCAGAGAAAAGGTACTGCAATCTATATTACATTTAATACATTCAATTTTTAAGCAGTGCCAACAGCTCCACCTTCATATTCTTCCACACCTGTGGCTGCGAGGAAAAAACTCAGTTTTCCTAAAAGACCCGCTAGCGGGGATGCAGACAACATCTGGTCCGGACTGAAGGACCTGCCAACCATTGCAGACATGTCTACTGTCGCTGCCTTGGATGCTGTCACAATAGAAAAAATGGTGGAGGATTATTTTTCTGACACCATCCAAATAGACATGTCAGACAGTCCATATTGTTACTGGCAGGAAAAAAAGGCAGTTTGGAAGCCCCTGTACAAACTGGCTCTATTTTACCTGAGTTCCCCCCCCCCCTCCAGTGTGTACTCGGAAAGAGTTTTTAGTGCAGCGGTGAACCTGGTCAGTGAGCGGCGAAGGAGGTTGCTTCCGCAGAACGTTGAAAAAATGATGTTCATAAAAATGAATTATCAATTCCTCAATCAAGTACAGCACTGGCCTCCAGATACTACAGAGGGACCTGTGGTTGTGGAGTCCAGCGGGGACGAATTGATAATGTGTGAGGATGAGTAAGTACACACTGAAGGGGGAGAGGAATCAGAGGATGAGGATGAGGATGACATCTTGCCTCAGTAGAGCCTGTTTAGTTTGTACAGGGAGAGAGGAATAGCTTTTTTGGTGTGGGGGCCCAAACAAACCAATCATTTCAGCCATAGTTGTTTGGTAGGCCCTGTCGCTGAAATGATTGGTTTGTTAAAGTGTGCATGTCCTATTTCAACAACATCAAGGTGGGTGTGAGGGCCCAAGGACAATTCCATCTTGCAACTCTTTTTTTGGCATTATGTGACCGTTCAACAGTCGTTTGCCATGAGCACAAAGTAAAACAAAATTAAAACAAATTAAACAAATTAAACCAAAAGTATAATATTACTTATAAACCCTACACTTGAAAGCTTGAGCCTTTAAATGAAAAAGTCACTCTTCATTGCATGAAGATTTGCAACAGGGACAGTTTTTTTGTTCACAAAGTCAACAAATAACACTTCGACCCTGTCTGTCTTTGACATACTTGATGGGATCTCAATGATGAATGCCCTGTACCATGGTCGTCAAAAACAAGAGGTATTGACATGCTAGAACTACTGTAGTGTTTATAACTTATAAACACTACACTTGAAAGCTTGAGCCTTTAAATTAAAAAGTCACTCTTCATTGCACGAATATTTGCAACAGGGACAGTTTTTTTGTTCACAAAGTCAACAAATAACACTTCGACCCTGTCTGTCTTTTACATCCTTGATGGGATATCAATGATGAATGCTCTGTACCATGGTTGGAGGAGGTATTGTGGCCCCGGTACCAAATTGGGTACTAGGCCCACTTCACTACGCAGTCCAGAAAACTACCTCGGTGCAACGTTTTGGACTAAAAACAATATTGTGAGGTGTGAGGTGTTCAGAATAGACTGGAAATTAGTGGAAATGATTGTTATTGAATGTGATTGAGGTTAATAATAGCGTAGGAGTGGAAAAAAAACAAAAAAATGGTTTTTAGTGCTTTTTATGCTTTTTTAAATATAAATCAGAACCCAAAACCCGAAATCAGAACCAAAACCTTTCGTCAGGTGTTTTGGCAAAAGAAATCAGAACCCAAAACCTCAAGCTAATCAGAACCCAAAACCCAAAACACAAAACACTAAAAGTGCCCCGTGCACACCCTTAATAGAGACCCATATAGACTACTCCACACATCAGAATAAAATAAGGACAGATTATAAAACACACCCCTTAATTAAGAGCCACCAAGGGATCCGGGAACAAAAATAATATACAAACCCTCAAAATCAGCTAATTTTGACTATAAATCAAACCAGAACAAATCAAGTAGCACATACAAAAACTTAGTTTCGAGAAGGGACAAAGAGTGTCAGAAAAAGCAATAGGCATAAAAAAATCAGAGTTAATAGAAAACAATTCGAAAAACTGACTAGACAAATCACTTAGGTAATGAAGAATCAGATGCGTATGAGTAGTAGAGTGTATGACCTTTTTTTAGCTGGCAAGAAAATTGTACCCACTTCCGATAACCCTACAAATACCTCCACAAGCCTAAAAAGAGAAACCTGATCAAAAGATGAAGAGGAAACAGAGGGGAAGGCTGTCAGACACCAGGCTGAGAGTAAGAAGATACATGCTTCAGGAATTTTCAATTTAAATAAATAAAATTTCATCACAAGTCAGATAAAAATACTCAATAAAGGTCTGACATATTCCACAAAAAAAAGTCTGAACAAATGTGAGATATACATAGACTTGCACAAATTTGTGAGAAAACACTCAAGAAATACTTTCTCAATAACCGACACAGCAAAATAAGCTCCCTTAAGCTTACCAATTACTTACTAAAAACAAACTCTTTCCTTTTATTCCAGTCACCTAAAAGGACTGTTCACCAAAACTGTCACGGTCGTCTGAATTTCTTGATCCGATTCGGGACCCTTGGGACTAGCTGGAGCAGGAGTGAAACAGAACTTAGCAGCCTGGATGAACTTCTTGCTCATGTTCGTGCTGATTGTAGAATTTAGCAGGGGAATTAGCAGTCTGGAAATGTAGACAGGAACACTGCACTTGTAATGCAGTCAGGAACACTGCACTTGTAATGCAGTCAGGAACACTGCACTTGTAATGCAGTCAGGCACACTGCACTTGTAATGCAGTCAGGAACACTGCACTTGTAATGCAGTCAGGAACACTGCACTTGTAATGCAGTCAGGAACACTGCACTTGTAATGCAGTCAGGAACACTGCACTTAGGAGTGCAGACAGGATTACTGCACTTGTAATGCAGTCAGGAACACTGGAGCCAAGAACTATCCTCTGGAGAGAAGTGTGTTGTTCTGGCAATGAACAGATCACAGCAGCAGGTTTAAATAGGATGTCCCAAACAACTATTGGCTGATCAGTTCATGTGATCACAGCTTCTGAATCTGGTTGGTTTGGAATGATCACCTGACTGCATCCAAGATGGCCGCGCCCATGCATCAGGACAGACAGTATGTGTTTGTTTACAAATGAAGGTGTGGAGAACGGGAATGCTGCAGATGACCAGAAGGGACCCAGGTAGCCGTGATATGACAGCGGCGGATGAGGTAAGTGCGGCTAAGATCCCGATTTGTGACAAAAACATTCCAAAGTATGGTTAAGGGAGACCAAGCCAAACTGAACATCATAAAACGAAAAAAAAAGATCAAACTTTAGCAAGAAAGCACAGGAGTGCCAGAGACAATTAAGGGAAAATAAATATATTATTGTGAAACCAGCTGATAAAGGAGGAGGGATAGTGCTTATGGATTAAACAGTCTACCCAAAAGAGGCTTTTAGGTTCCTCAAAGACCCAGAATCATACAAGTTCTTAAAGCAGAGACCCCACTGAGAAATATAAACAGGAACTCAGTGACATTCTTGACAATACTTTGAAAACAGATATTTTCAACATGAAAGAAACGACTATCTGAACTATCTGATGCTGTAGAATATCCACCAGGTAGGCCTATAGTGTCAGATATATTTTTACAACCACTTGTGGCAGAACAAAGAAGCTATCTTATAGATACTACCCAAGTCCTCAAAATGTCATCTGGCAAAAGGGGAATATTCTTATAACTTGTGATATAACATCCTTGTATACGGTGATTGATCACAAAATAGGTTCATAGGAAGAATTTTTAAAAGAGAATCTTACTTAGACAGTCTACTTGATTCTAAAGTCCATAATTTTCTTTTTTTGTATATAACTATTTTTGATTTGAACAGAGATGTTACAAACAGGTTTGTGGGACTGCAATGGGAACATGGCACCAAGTTATGCAAACTTGTTTGAAGCACAATACAAGAACACAGCCATCTGCAGGAACATATATATGGTGTAGTCTATGTATCTTTTCCATTCAGAATATGTATCTGAATGGAAAAGATGCATAGACTACGCCATTTGTATTTGGACAGGCAACCAAACAGATTTTGAAAGCTTCATATGATATATCAACGTGAACTATCTCAACCTAAAAATCACTGCAACCACAAGTGAAAGTAGAATATTTAGTTCTAGAGATTTTTGTAGAAAATGCTAAGTTGGAAACAAGGATATTCTTAAAAAAAAATCACATCTTGGCCACCAGCAACCTCATCGTTAGTAGACAATTTTGAATGATTAAAAGAAAATGTTCCAAAAGTTTTGACTAAGAAAAACAAGCAGGAGACCTATGTACCAAATTTTTAGAAAGAAAATATGAATCCAACGATTTGAGGAGGACAAGGATATAAAAGTATAGCAACTATTATTTCCTAAGAAAAAAAGCATGAACAATGAAGACCAGATAATATTCACCACTAAATATATGAACCAGGCAGAAAACATGAGAAAAATAATACAAAAATATTGGCCCATCCTCCTGAAAAGTGAAAACATTAGAGGGATCATACAGGAGAAACCTGCAATAGTTTTTTTTAAAAAAACACAAAATCTTATGAACGACTTGTGCAATCCCAGTAAAAGAGGTAAAAATCAAAAGTGCATAGCTCAATGACAATAAGAATGGTATTTATTGCTGCATCAGGTGCCAAGCCTGCATAAGCACAAACATTCACACCAACAAACCAATGACAGAAATATCAAATGGAATTTTTTTTTCCATTAAAGCCAAAATCACTTGTGAAACCACAGGAATAATTTACCGTTTAGAGTGTTCATGCAGTCTACAATACGTAGGCCGCACTACAAAAAGCCTGAAAATCAGATTAGGAGAACATTGTAGGAGTGTGCATAACAATGTAACAAAGTAGAAACGCACAGCTTATATGATCACTATGCCAAAAGCCATAAAGGGAACCCTTCAATTCTTAAATTTGTAGGGATCAGGAATATTAAGAAATCCTGGAGAGGGGGGAACTTTATATCCAAAATCTCTAGAGAAGAAGCTAAGTGGATTTTTAACTTAGCCACACTGGCACTAAATGGACTAAATCTAGAATATAAAATAGACAGCTTTTTAGATACTTAATTATTTTTAAGGCCACCCAGCAAATGAAGCTTTAATGACTATAAACTGTTTGTTTAACATTTGTTTCACTGATATTCATGAAATAGAAGCAAAACGTTTAACTTGTTACAAACTTTACAATTTCACACTGTAAGATTGCCTTTTGAAACAAAAATGGGGCTGCTTGATATTCCTGTTGTATGTAAACAATACTATTTACTGCTGTAACTTATTATCTATATCACTTCAATTGGTTATTAAACATTGCAAAATTACATAATTCTGGTGAATTTACAAACATATGTAAAATAAGCACCATGAGCTTGATTCATTAGGTAAGTTAAGCAAAAGTAAGCAAGTAAGGCAAAGCCATGTAGCAATGGAGGGGGAGGTAGATTTAAAATGTGATGGCAGATTTATAGTTGGGATAGAGCATGTCCTAGATCAACTTTAAATTTCAGTGTACAAATAAGCTATCAAGTATTTGTGTGGTACATGAAAAAACAGCCAGTATTTTCCTTATGTGCCAAATAATAATCTCATTTGCAACCCTTGCATTGCAATATGGTTTTGGCTGTTATTCATGTAGCACACAAATACTTGATAGCTTATTTGTACACTGAAATCTAAAGTTGATCTAGCACATGCCCTACCCCAACTATAAATCTGTCATCACATTTTAAATTTACATTCCCCTCCAATGCAACATGATTTTGCCTTACTTACTTACTTACTTTTGCTTAACTTTCCTTAATGCATCAGGCCCAGTATTATTATCACAATCTATATGTATTTATCCTGTGGCACCAGGGGTATACTATCAACTATACTATTTCTGAACTTCTAGGCGGTAGTGGATAACTGCATAGGCCCTTCCCAAACCCACCTATCGCTAACATAGTTGGCAGCAAAATAATACCAGACAGCAAAAAGGGCAGCGCTTTTTCTCTTCCGCATCTTTTAAAGGAACTATTTTAATGCACATACATTAGAATTCATTTCTGCTAGTAGACATATTCTTAAGATAATTTATAAAGTGTTTGCTTGTTTTTAGCAAACAATGTAACAAATATGCAATATACTGAATATGCAATAATAAGTAGTCAAACAATATACCAAGTTTACAAATAAAACATGTTTTAAATCAGAACTATAACTACCATACATTGTATTCAAGATTGGTGATCTATAACTAGAGAAACAATTATAACATCAGATATTACTTATTAATTTGAATTTAAAAATATCATATAAATAAAAAAATGTAAATTGTAATATTTTAAAAAGTATATGTATTGATTGCATTTTCTGAAATGTATTTATGTAGATGTTTAATGCTGTTATTATGAAGTTCTATGGGCTATATACCTTGAGCTGTAAACTTTGAACTAACGTTTATGTAGTACCTTCAATTTTGCAACATTTATATTAAACAAACCTCTATCACAGTCACCTAAGAAATAGCAGCTAAGTTGTAACTGCAGCCATAAATGTCAATATGTTTTTAAACTGAAGCATCATTTTTCAATGATTATAATACTGCATGAAACAGAAGAACTTATACAAATTAAGTTAAAATCTATTCATGATTCCATTAAAAATATTAAAACAATATATTAAAGTCATTTTTATAAGCTGCAAAAGTGATCTTGGATGCAAGATAAAACATTGACTCATTAAACTTTGTGTAAAAATGTAATAACAGATACCTTATGTTCCTCAGTTGGTTATCATTTAACATGATTATCAAATCTTTAAGACACATCAATATACAAATTAACTTGGAAATAATGAGTCATTTTGGAAACAAGTAGGCAGCAAAGATATTCTTAAAAAATACCATTAAAAAAACAACAAATAACTGCCAGAGATGTTTGCAATTTCTGTACTACAGGTGGCTTGAACTGTTTGTAAAAGTGATATACATCATTATAAATTTCATTTATGTATACACTTTCCGTTTTAGACACCAACATGTTTATTTAATAAGGCATGTAAAACATTTGCAAAATGCATACCAGTCTGAGCCATGTACTCCTTAATACAAACAGGTTTTATTTTTTGCAAAGACACAAAAAAACTACAACATTTATGGGAACCTTTGTCAAGAATACATAAATAAATATCAGACACTTATTTATACAACATCCTGCTCCATTGGTGTTTGAAATTATGTCACCAACATTATCAATTTAACCCCTTAAATTTAAATGCATCACATGCTTATAAATTACTTATATGAGCCTTATTAACAGCACAATTAGTAAATGCATATTTACATTGATAGATATTTTACATATATCAACATTACACACTCTACCTTTCTGGAATGGGTCCTTCATAACCTTTTTTTTATATAAATAAACTTTGGGTGTTTGGGGATAACAGTGGCTTATACTGGATTTTTTTCTAGTTATTACCATTTTTCTTAAAGATGTTCTCCACCTGTTTATGCTGTGCATGTAATGTATTCATAAATGCCACCACATCCTCCTCCTCATCTACCTTCTTTCCTTTAATTTTTCACTCTACTTTCCTTACCTCTCCCACTGATCTCTCAACTAGTTCATTGGAGTACCCTTTATTTATGAAATGCTGTTCCATTCTTTCACTTGATTTTCAAATATTGCATTTTCAGTACAGTTTCTTTTTGCTCTCTTAAATTGTTGCAAGGAAATATTGCACAACCAATAAGGTTAATGATGACTAAATAATAGATATAAGATAATATATGTTGGTTCCGTATGTGTTTTTGTCAACAGATTATTACACATATATCGTAACATATGGGGAAAATAACTTCTACCTGATTAATGTAAAATGTAAGTTTGACATTGACTAGATTGCCATTAAGATAGTTGGAAAACTTTATTAGGTCTTCATACCCTCATCTCCAAATAAAGAAGATGTCATCTATGAATTTTAGACATGTGGCAGGCAGCACCCCTTGGTGAACTTTGGCAAGTTTTATATTTTTCTTACAGTTATATAGTGAAAGGAAAAGGGTCTCAAACATCAAGGAGTATTTATATAAGATCCCTGTGAAACTGAAGTGGAAAGATTGTGGTATCAGTTCTCTATAGGAAATAAAGTTCAGGGGCCTGATTCATTAAGGATCTTAACTTGAGAAACTTCTTATTTCAGTCTCCTGGACAAAACCATGTTACAATGCAAAGAGTGCAAATTAGTTTTCTGTTTTGCACATAAGTTAAATACTGACGGTTTTTTCATGTAGCACACAAATACTTGATAGCTTATTTGTACACTGAAATTTAAAGTTGATATTTGTTCGCTACATGAAAAAACAGTCAGTATTTACCTTATGTGCAAAACAGAATACTAATTTGCACCCCTTGCATTGTAACATGGTTTTGTCCAGGAGACTGAAATAAGAAGTTTCTCAAGTTAAGATCTTTAATGAATCAGGCCCTAGATATCCAAATTGACTACATTTAGCATTTTGTTGGTTAAACCTCTTACAGTACAACTCTAGGTAACTATGTTAGTTCACACAGATATACATACTGTACATAAAATGTATTTTGTCTCTTAGAAAATCAGTTGTAAAATCAATATTGTAAGTTCAATTTCATTTATCAGTACATAATATTGTTAAGATTAATTGCATTAATCAGTCACATCATTTTTTTAATTTATTATTTATGGTTACAAGCACAATTTCGTTTATTAGATAAACCTGTTATGTAGTTTAATTTATTGTTAGATAATCTTGTATTTTACAAAAGTGAAAAGAGGCACATAAATAGTGAAACACCTTTGTTTTTTTCTCCCTCTAGTTCCCAAATGTTCAAATGTTTAATTGTAAACTTTAAAATAACTTTCCTGAAGTGCTAACATCAATGGTACTCCCAACTTTCATGTGTAGGGATCATCTGAGATGTAGGGTGAATATGCAATAGTGCAATACTAGTAAAAGCTACCATTTCTGAACATATTTATTATTTTACCACAAGGAAACCATATCTGTCATGAAAAAAATATCTCCTTCATTTGTATTCTCTAATGAATAAAAACAAGTAATACCAATCAGAGAAGAATGGGCTTACACTTGATCCATTTAAAACTATGGATGGATAATTTTGTTATCTAGTTATACATTTATAAATGCTACTTACTATTATGCCAAATATTTTTCCTATATTTAATTTTCACCACTTGATGGACTTTTTTTAATTGAGAAAATGCTTATTTTAAACTGACAAACATCAGTGTTTTAAATTAAGCAACTTTCCATACAAACATTAATTTATTTAATTTGATGTTGCTAGGAATCACCAGCAATAGTGTTGTCAATATATATTATATTTCGATGAAATATATAATAAATTACTGTATATGTATTTTAACCAGTACAAAGGAATAAACCTCAAACTGGTCTAGTTACAAATGTGTAGTATAAGACTTACCATATTAAAATATTTAATGATTTATCATCCACTGTTTGAGCAGATCCGTCATGGGACATTTTAAGCACTCATTGAAATTGGACAACAAGCACAGATATTGAGTTTATTTATGAATTATATGAAATATATGGGCACAATTTGCATGCTGTATCATTAGGATTCATTTCATTATCCGATACTAAATTTTATAGGCCTAACTTTTATTATAAGTGTCCTATATTTTATAGAACTAAACTAGAGCACATTTTCTGATTAAATTTTAGGTTTGTACTATATTGTTTGTAATAAATTATCTTAGCTTTTGCCAGTTTTTAAGGTGATGAATCTATTCATCCAGCTGTCATGTGCATTCTATATGTTAATGTTTTATTATTTAGCTTACCATATATAATCCCAATAACCAAATTTATGAAGAGTGAATGAAAGTTATAATAGCAATACTCAATTACATTAAAAGCACTATAGTAAATCATATTGGATTGCATTGTTTCATACAATAATAGTGACCTTTTAAATATTGTCTAGTTCAATATAAAGTACTTTTGCTTAACCACATAAGTGTTTCTGTGTAAAAACTTTATACAGGTGTGTTTTACTTACAATACGTTGCACATTTTATATAGTATGCTTGTGCACGAAACTCATACTTATAAATCATTACAGACTATAGATTACAAATGGATATGATTTGCATTTTATGTGAAGAATCTTGAGCTTTTCCATTCAACCTGATAACCAACATTTTTATCTGTGGTAAAACTTCTATTAGTGCTGGTATTGCTAAGTTGTTTCATGATTTTTTTTTTACAATAATCTGATTTGTCTAACACCTCTACACAACTGCCTTTGTCAGCATTTGTGATAACTGTTATCATCTTTCTTTTATTATTATTATTATTTTTTATTTATAGGGCGCCACAAAGTATCCGTAGCGCCGTACAGGGACAAACAATGGCACAGTACAAGGTGAAACAGCACAGTACAAGTAACAGTAAGCACTATAACTCTGGGGGCTCAGGCACAGCATGAAAGAGAGGGAGGGAGGGGAAAAGTGAGTATAGGCAGGTAACTATGGCCCAAGAGGGTGGGCCCAGATGACAGGTTGAGAGTCACTGAGGGGAGCAGAGAGAAGCGAGAGGAGACAGAGGGCAGAGGGACCGAGAGGAGGTGAGCAGAGTAGCTGGAGAGCGCAGTTAAAAGTGATGGAAACAGGAGGTAGGAGAGCCCTGCTCAAAGGAGCGAACAATCTAAAGGGAGGGGAAGACAGACAGACAGATGGATGAGACGGAGAGACGGGAGAAACGGAGACGGAGTCGAGGAAGGGGGAGAAGGGAAGAAGGGATGAGAAAGAGAGGTAGCCGACCGGTGGGAGGTCTTTTAAACTTTCAAATTTAGTTAGGCAATGTGATTTATACTGTTGTTTAAACGTTTGTCCTGAACTTTTTTTTATTAATTTATAGAGGAGTTTAATGCTCGGGCTCCTAGATTTTACAGGATAGAAGGCAAAATTAAATTCAGAGATCTGTAAGTGTTGCTTCTTTTCATAATAGATTTTAGAGGAATGATTTCATATTCCCCTGAGCTAAATTTACTTCTCTTTTGAAAAAAAGGCTCATACTCAAAGGAATGCCTATTGAGTCTTCGCTGTTTTTAAGATGCATCTTTTTCTCTGATCTGTCTACATTTTGTTTCCAATTACCTAAGTTTTTTTTAAAAAAGAAATCATTAAGAAAACCATTCATTTTTGCTTGTAATTGTTTAGTAACTTCTAAAATGAAGCAATGGTCTGTTTCCTTATGTGATATGATGAGATCAATCAATTTAAAATCACAGTCTGTTAAGATATGATTCACCACTTGGTGGATTTTTTTATTGGGAAAATGCTTAGTTTAAACTTACTAACATTAGTGTTTTAAATGAACAATTTTTCTGTACAAACCACCAGCAGTAGAGTTGACAATATGTTATTTTTCCAATATATATATATATATATATATATATATATATGTTAGACTATATAAACCACTGTATATGTATTTTAACCAGTACAAAGATGTGATCATTCAAATGTTCTATGCAATGGGATAGCGTTGACATTCAGCTGACATTGGGCATGTATGTATACATGGCCCAAGTGGACTTGTATGCTGTGATTACAAGATTTACATCACTCATAGCACCAATGTAAAATTTTTACTTCAACCACTGTATGTCTCTCTCTCTCTCTCTCTCTCTATATATATATATATATATATATATATACTTATATTAATAAGATAAGTTATCAATAAGCATGTGTATCATTATTATTGTGCAACACACAGTTTCCTACTACAGAAGTTTAACAAATATTTTTACAGTCTCAATCAGCCCAGCAAGCAGAAACTTATGTTTGAGTTTATGTATATTTCAAAGTAATTCATTTGAAATGTACTGAATCACACAAAAAGAAATGTATAATTTTTAGTGTGTGTTATAGGTAAATTAATTTAATTAAGGTTTGATAAAGCACACATGAGTCTTCTTTCCCATGGGCAATGTAGAAAATGATTTTCAGGGTAGTATTTGTGTTTGAAGTGTTGCAAAGTTAGGCCAACAACCCTAAAGTCCAAGTTGTCTAAAGATGCCATCACTGGATTGTTGGGGCTGATAAGTTTAGTTTTTTGTTATTTAAAATAAACTTTTATAATACCTACATGCAAGGATGGAAACAAGACAAAATAGAGGTGAGTAATGAGTTTCAACCTTGCAATCTGTTATTTCTCCTCATGGCATTTAATTAGGATTTCAGGCTTTTAATGTTAGATGCTATAGCTGTTATTAAAGTAATTCTATCGTTTTCAAATAAGTATTGCATAAGCGATTGTATTGTGTTTCCAAAGCACAAAGTAATTTATTTTAGTAGATGTAAAATTTAACAATTCAATACATGATTATAATACAGTACAGCCAATACCAAAAGATAAATACATACCGCTGCGCTCAATTGCGCTAGCTGGTACCAGCAGACAGTACTTCACTCCAGAATACTGTGGTCAGAGAAGACTGAGGCCAGTGCCAGCACAGCTATATTATATACACTCAGTGTTACAGAGAAAACAATGCAGATGACATGGCTTGCTTCTATAGGTCCAGACTTCAGGTGGGTCCAGTGTAAACAAGTCATAGGCTAGTTCAGACAACCCCCTCCAAGGCTGAGGGTCAACATTCCAGATGATTCTCCCGCCCTGAAACCAGTTTAATCTAGTCTATTTACACATTACAGTCAGTATAACTTTAAGTATTTATTCCCTAACATCACTAACTAGAGTATGCAATGTGCGATCTCTTCAGCGAAAGAACCGGACAACTGTTGATGAATAGGGGATTAAAATGACACCAGTCATGACACATTTCCTATAACCTGGACCTTAAATAACACTAAAGTTTACATATAATCATAATATATAAACTAATAATAAACTAAATACTATCTGCTCATAAATCACTGTGAATGGAATCAATATAAATATGAAATCTATAAATAACTAAATGTTGTAGTGTGAGTGTGTGCGTGCGTATTTTACTGCTTGATCGCGCTATGCCACGTGTAGCGTGGCATACTGAGTGCAATTGCACGATAAAACAATATTAACTAATATACTTTCGCTCATCCAATTATACGACTTCGACACTGTCATAACTTTAAACGGCTGGTGCCAGAAATGTTGCTATAGTGCCTATTTACTAATGCAATTCACTTTCGTAAATTAATATATATATGCAATTTAAATGAAGAGATTGCATTAAAAAAAAGCATATTTTATTGATTTTTCTATTCTTTCTCTGCTGAGAAAACAACAAATGCATATCATCACTGTAAACTACATTACAGTAAACATATATTATAAAATAATCATGACCTATCTACAATGCTGTTATAAAATATTTATCAAACATTATTAAAGAAATATTGCTTTGATTTAGGCTGGGAAACATAAATATTCTACAAATGAGCCATAAAGTATTTTATTTGGCTCATTTGTCAGTACTTTGGGATTAAATCAAAAGTTGCTTAATTCTCTAATCGCAGAACAAGAAAAATCAAATCAGTTTTTACTATAGTATGTAAAGCAATATTCTATCAGATTATTATTTAATCAATGCAACTGAAAAGGATGGAGGAAGGAAGAAGCATAGACATAGCAATATGCAATACAATGCAATAAATATAACATAGAGTTCTGAGAAATATGGTAGGAAATATAAACATTATATTATTATATAGCTTTATTTGAAATGATTATGTATCAGAAAAAATGTCAGAGGAAAGTCTATACCATAAACTGCATTTTGCTGTAATCCTGTCTTCACCAGAACAGCAGTCTCTATTTGTACTGTTATAAATCCTAGACTAGGGATGGCAATACTTTGGACTTGTAAACTACTCTAAGGACAGAAAGAAATAACTAATAATATGCACTTGATGTGTTTGGGGGGAAGGGGGGATTGGTCAAAAACCTATTATCAGGGCACTTGTGCTGTTATATGTAATAGGTGTCAGCAGCATTGGTGGTAAATGTTAAACCAGAAAAAAGCTTTCAGACTTAACCAATTTGTTGGTTAATAAGTGTAACAAATGATATATACATATATACATGCAGCTGCAATTATGACTTATTTTCAGTTCAACTGTCACTGGAAGTATCTGCTGAGAACTAAACTTCCTGTCTGTGCTCAGTAGAGTAATGCAGACAACTGGAGGCTGCTCCACTTCCTGTCTTTACTAAAACACAGAGGACACCATTACCAAGATGGTAGATGGAGCATAGTGCTCCATATAAACAGGAGGTGTGGATCTGTTCAATAAAATTATGTCATAAGATCACATGATCATCACAGAAATCAAGTGGTGAGTAATCTCATATATAGCAATGAAATCATTAATTTTCTAACAGAATTATCATATTTACAATTAATAAAAGCTTATGTTTCTAATTTTAATCCCCCAAAAAATCAACTGGTAGATTGACTGTTTAGCCACCTGTGCTCTAGACAGTCCTCCTCCCAATTATATATTTTGTTTTGTTAATTTTTTATTGTACATTTCATCGGATGCCCCTTTCTGCAATATACTGTAACTGTGGATAATTAGTTATATTAAACTGTTCTCCTGCCCTTGCTTTTGGACTTTCAGGGTCACTTTTTGCAGCACTCTTCTTCTGATATGTGAAGTGAATGTATGCAAATGAGTTTTACAGTCATTTGTACAATATGGGGATCCTCGACAAATAGTAGAATTCAATAATTTAAAAGACACAAAATTCTCTAGTGTATGAATGTGCCTTTACATCCAGTTCCATTAGTGATCAGAAAGGGTAAAAAAGGTAAAAATATAAAAAGGCACAAGCAAGAAACATTAAAAATAAAGAAAAAAATAAAATCAATTACCCTTCAGTGACTTGACTCAGTATTCCCAGCAATGTCTGGTATTGAAAAAAGAGACTATCAATGGATAGCTAATTAAATCTCTTCACTTTAATTTTAGAGGAAAGTACACTATACTCATAAATAATAATTAACTAGCCCTCTTCAACATTAGGGATCTTTCAGATATTTGTCAGCAATTTGAGAGAATTTGCATTCACATTTTTTGTCATTTTGCCCTGATCTAAGGGTTACATTGCCATACATGTCAATAAGAGAAGTGTTAGGTCTGGCAATTTTGTGATCTCATTATAATGTCATAGACTGTTGGTAATGTTGCCGACTGTGGGTGTGGAGCCACTATGCTGTTAGCGGTTAACTCTGGTTATCCTGAGATGCAACAACTTCACCAGAGTCCCTTGCAATGAGAAAATAGCTGTGAGACACCACTATGAGGGTAGACAATCCTTGAAAATATTATTTTATGTTTACCTCCTGTTTCTCCACTCATTCTCAAAGATCTGTCATAGCCAAAGTCAGTAAGGGGATGTCAGAAGACTAGGAGAATTATGGCTGACTGTGTGACCTACCATGTTGCTGGCATACCTGTGGCACGGATTTTAAGGGGCAACTGGTCTTAACTGAAGATCCTCGCAATGAATTAATGCTTTGCTATGAGTCACTCACAAGTTGTGACCCTTAGGCAACACCCACAAAGTAGCAATTGACAATGAATGATCAAGAGGACATAGGACAAGACAAAGACAGTCCAGTGCAGGCCAGAGGTCAGGATGTACATCACAGGTACCAAGTAAGAAATAATTGCTACTAGGTTGAGAAGAGAGAAAATATTAGGAATACATAAGCAAGAAGTTAACTATAACTGTAAAGAGACAGAATGAATGTGCTCTACAATAATATGCGACCCATTGAATCAAAGAGCAGGCACCTTATGTGTTATATTTCTTGGATTTAAGGAGTTGCTGATCACTGATGAAAACTAGATATGTTTTGGTATAAGAAGAGTATAAGTAGAGCTTTGTGTGTTTCTGTTAGTGGTATCTGAGTTGTATGACATTCTGATATCAGTATCAGGAATCGCTAAAGAGATGGTAACTGGGGGTGGAGTCCTAAGATAATAGCTGAAACAAGCAAATCTTGATATGCACACACATATGGATGTAGATAATGTTTGAGGATTTGATTGACCTTGTTGGGCCCCAATGGTCTAACACTGACACCACTGATGGGGAGGCCCAGGGCTCATAAGACAGTGGGGCCCCAGTGGTCTAATATTGTCACCGCTGATGGGGACTTTAGCAGTGGCATGCCCATCCCTGGCCCGGACATGCTGCTCCTTACCTGTTAGGCAAACCACTTCCTACGGCTTGCCCACTGCTATGAATCTACAGCATTCACCTGTCTTTCACAGGCTCTCTTCCATCATAAGTCTGGGCTGGCTCCCTGCATTTCCTAGCAACAACTAACAGCAGTTCTGAGCACATGCAGAAATTTCTATTCATTTCCATTCATTGAAAGTTTCCTGCTGAGGTCATCAAGAAGCGCCTATTGGTACTATAAAAGGGACTCTCTGTCATAAAGCAAATTGCTAGGTGATAACAGCAAGCCTTAGTACCTGACACTGGCTTCGTGCTTGAGAACCAGCTTTGGACAAATTGAACCTGCCTCTTCTTTAAGTCTTTGGAACCCTGCTTGCTGACCTGCCATACCGTGCATTGACCTGGCTTTGGATACTGGACTCACCTTTGTTTATTTCCTTGGTGCCCTGCTTTCTAATTTGGCTATTACCATGTACCGACCCAGCTCTGACAAGTGGACTCTTATTTGTTTCATTCTCTGGAACTTATTTACTGACATTTGCTTACCATCTATTGACTTGATTTTGGATACCGGTGACCATTGATATATATGTGTGTGTGCATAGCTATACACATATATTGTGTTGTTTAGCTCAGGACATTCAATCTCCTTATATTGACCCTTTAAAGCTTACTTTCTCCAAGTCTCGTCAGTATTGGCCAAACCAGCTGGGACTCTGGACAGTGCCTTTATAATCACGACATTTAGCTCTCAGCTTTCTCCATGTCTGTTTCTGTGTCTGGAAACTACCTTCCTGGGACAATCACCTCTACAGCCTCATGGATCACTTTCCAACTAGATTCATCAGGACCTCCTCACCGACCAGCATACTCCCAGTCTTCAGGATCTGATCACCAGAATAAGGTAACAGACATTATTTATAC
The DNA here is from genome assembly GCF_038048845.1 of Mixophyes fleayi. Taxonomy (NCBI): domain Eukaryota; kingdom Metazoa; phylum Chordata; class Amphibia; order Anura; family Limnodynastidae; genus Mixophyes; species Mixophyes fleayi. The sequence continues at coordinate 106,178,683 of NC_134406.1, forward strand.
TGTTATCATCACACATAAAACTAGTGTTGCCCATATACAAACATTGCCTCCTTTATATATCCCACTTTGTACCCTCATGTCTCTCTCATTGTTGCCCCCCACCCATTCCTTGGTGTGAGTAGATGTTGCCTTCCAGCGGCAGCACTTAGTCCTCTACAAGCACTAGTCTGCCCTCCAACCCTCTGCAGCACTTTACATACCTGTTCTTGCAGCTGCTGCTGATGTCTTCAGGTTAGTTACTGCTTGGCCAGATCCTGGAATGTTGGCGCCCTGTTTGGAAAATAAATAGTTACTATTCACCTTCTGTAATACAGAGCAGCCCAACCAGCCCAACTTTAAATTAATAGCATCCACCTTTAATAATTAAGCCTCCTTCCCACCAAAATTAAATTAGTAGAGCCTGATTCTTTGAGGAAAGCAAAGCAAAAAAAATGAGTAATTTTGAACGTTGGCAAAACAATGTTACAATGCAAGTGGTGCATATTAATTTATTATTTTGCACATAAGGAAAATACTGCCTATTTTTTTCATGTAGGACATTCAAAGTTGATCTAGGACACGATCTACTACAATTATAAATCTGTTCTCAAATTTTAAATTTAAACCCTCCTCCAGTGCAACATGGTTTTGTAAAGGATCAAAGTTACTAATTTTTTTTGAACAACCAAGGTATGCGGTGGTATGTCCGAGTCTGCCACAAAAACACTCATGCACAAAGTATATATTTATAAAATGTTTATTCTAACATATAAAAAACCATAATAGGTACAACCAATGAGGACTATAATCTGTGCCAAAACAATTGGTTGCGAGGTAGGTGCACCTACACGTTTAACCAGATATTATATGTACCAGTCCAGCAACTGTATAAAAACCGTTCCACTCTAATATTATAGAGATTGCGATATATTTTTCACGGAATTTCCAAACCCTGTCAGGGAATTTAAATGGAGAATAAAGTGATGTATTTGGGAGGTCCAACTCCGGAATAACTGATGAAATCCAATACGAAATGTCAAAAGGTAACAAAGGTCTCTTACCAATTCTGGCGATGTATTATAGGACCAGTACCTTATTCTGTACTATGTACTGTGTAACCGACATGGATCCTCCTCCTCTAGATGCAGAAAATATACGGAGCTCTATGGATAGCTCTTGTTCTCACCACATGAACTCCAAACACTAGCGCGTGGTCTCGCTAGTGACCGACGTCATAGAAGTGCGTCCCCGTCTCCTCCGGGACTCCTCGGGACTCTTCAAAGGTATAAAGTTGAACGGTGATAGAAAGATGCACTGGTATAGGCACTAGACTGTAGTCCACAAGAATGGTTAAAATAATTGCTGTTCACTGACGCGTTTCATCCCCATATAGGCGATTTCCTCAGAGATATTTTTTTTTGCTTTTCTTTCCTTAATGAATCAGGCCCATAGTGTTTATGTATAATAAATAAACTCTGTTCCCCCTAACCAGCTCCAACATTAAAAGCATTCACTTTTAATATGTACAAATATTCCCCATTGGCCCCAATGTTAAAGTAATATCATTCCCATTTACTATGTAGACGTATTGGGATAAAAATAAATAAATAAATAAAAAGGCCTATTTCTCTTAATCAACCTCATATTTTTTTGAGATTGGGAGGCCAACCTATATTTGTTTAAAGATCTGGTGCCAGACTAGTCATGTCAAGACCCCCTATACATTTTTTAGAGAGTAGGCACCAGAATAGTCAATAAACCCCTATCTCCTATATATTTTTTGATAGATTTACCACCAGAATAGTCATGTAAAACCCATTTATTTCTATAGATTGGGTGACACAATTGTCATATAAACCCCCTTATATTATTTTTTAGATTAGAGCCAGAATGGCCATCTAGCCCCTCCCCCTCCCCTTCCTATATTTTTATAGATTGGGTGCCAGAATCAATCCTCCCCCCACACACACTTATATTATTTATAGATTAGGAGCAAAGAGAGCCTTAAACCCCTACCCCCTGATGGTATTTTGCTGATAATTAAAAGAGAAAATAAAAAAATAATGATTTTTTTTTTTGGAAAATGGACATATATCACATCCCCCCACACACACACAGTTATTTACTCACAAGCTCCTCTTCACTTCTTCTTTTTCTCTCTGCTTCTCTTTATCCTCTTTTCTGCTGGCAAATCCTGTTGACAACAGTTGGTTCCTCTGCACTGACTGCATCACGATGTTATGACGCCACATGTGCTGCACTGCAAACAGCAGCGAGTCTCCTCCTAAAATCAGAAAGAGAGGTGCTGACACAGCAGCCAGGTATGAGTGGGGCAAACAGAAACCTTGCAACCTGAGTTGAGGCACCAGGCACACTGTCCTCAGTGTGGCCCTGCATCAGGGGGGCAATTACGATAGCGGCACCTGGGGCACTTGCTCTCAATCCCTCCACCCATTAAGATGAAAGATTTCCTTGACAAAGAAAAAGCAGTTGGTAAACCTTTGAGAAGTAGAAAGTAGAGATAATGAAAAAGTGATCTAAAAAGTGGTCCATGGTTTCAGAAATGTAGGAAAGGTCCAACCAGATATTTTTAAGGAACTTTTTTTTGTTCACATTCAGGGGGGACAGAAAGTAAATGTATATTAGTAGCAATAAACATTTTCCATAGTGGAGTTTTAGAGGTACGGATAGCTGCCACTTTTAGAGAGGGCTCAATCACGTGATTATACAAAAAATGATTTTCGATTCCGATGGGGTCCCTCACGAAATATAGTGGAGAATACCATTTCTTTATGTATATTCTTACACCTGGTATGAAGCAAACATTTTCTTTCTGTGTGGAAATTCTTCATGCCTATTATCATGTTTCTATTGTAAGTGTATTTTTATCATTTATTAAAAAGTTAATGTCTTATGAGAAGCCCTATATCTTCTCAAATTTTATGTACAAAATCATATTAGGATTTGTCCATTAAGAAATTGTAGATAATTCTGCATTATTGACTGAAAGGAAATTAAAGATTTGCCCATGTGATCTATTTTTAGTATGTATATTCTTGAGAGGGTGATGGCGATAACTGGATAAGAGCACTAACCATTGGTCATTTGGTATTAGGTTATTTGACTTCATCAGAATATCACTTTCTATATAACCTTTTACATCACAAGAGGGATTTTTCATATATACTGTCTTAAATCAGTATATATGATAAGTGGATTATAAAGTACTACACTATATACATATTTCATGTTTTGGTTGAGATATGACGAAGAAGATTAAACATTCATATCTACAAGAACTGTATATAACTGCTCAACACAACATATTTGGGACACTCCAGAATAACTGTGGGATTTGCTGAAAGACTGGCAGCATCTGTTTCCTAACATTTGTTTCTGTGATTGGAAATTTGACCCTTTAGTTAAGAGCAGTAATAGGAGCAATGATGGACCAATAATTTTATGAATTGTCAATAGTAATTAGCAAACCCCAGAACATTTTGCATAGCTTTAAGGCTTATGGATTGCAGCCACTGACAATTGTTTCCCCCAAATCATACATTTTTATAACACTGTTTCCAGGAATCTCCCTTGTATTTCTGGCATAATGGTATGCATGCATGATGGTATGAACATTCTAACTGGTTCTCGAAGATGGTGCACTTGCTAAGCAACAGCAGGTGCAATGTTTCCCATGTGATCTTTATGCCCATGTCAAAAGCAAGTCATCTGTGCATGACCGATAGTTTCAAACACAAGGTTTCTACACTGCTGTACATGGAAAAAGCTTTCACATGTGATTTTCTTATGCATACCATAGACAGGCAATCAAACACTCCTAAAAAAAGTGCTGACAGGCCACTAGCAATTTGTTAGTTTATTGAACTTGCTTCTCTTAACCAGTGTTCCTATTTATTCTCAGTTTGGCTCATTATCTCATGTTGGACCTTAATGTTTCTACTGAGTCTTAAGCCCTGACTTCCTTTTGGATTTTTTTTCTGTCTGATATTTCAACAAGCCCATCTTCAAATTTATCCCTGTCTATACAGCCACTGTGACTCTAATTCAATTTTTTTCCAATTTATTTTATATATTACTCCTGCAATTGGGATCCACTGATCTATTTAATTATCACACTGTTGCAAGTTATTCAAGACCTTACACCCCTGTAGCAAGTGTAAAATGTTATAGAATGTTATTGTTTTTTTGTTTCATAACAATGCATATAAGGACACGTGCAGATAAATCATTTTCCCAATTCTCCATAATGTGCTTAAATTTAACTTCAATTTCTCAATTTTTAAGTGAATCAACAAGACTTATGGAAGAGGTGGTATTAGGCATTAGTTCTATGGCACAGTTATTAGGGATTATGTGGAAGTAAAGTATTGGTCATCATCATCACCATCATCACCATTTAATTATATAGCGCCACTGATTCCGCAGCGCTGTACAGAAAACTCACTCACATCAGTCCCTGCCCCATTGGAGCGTCCTGTGTTTTCAAAAGTCACTTGCAAACTATCTATATACTGAATGAGAAAGTGTTGAATAATAAAAATGAATGGAATAAGCCATTTTTATTTCCTTCAAAACATGAAGAAGGTGTAGAACCCAAGGATAGTATTTTACTGGTCCACCAGTCGATTACTGGAAAGTGGTCTTGGAGCTAGAGTAGACAGGAAAGCATTCAAAGATATATTACATATATTACATATAAATATATTTATTCTTTATAAATGAACCCCATTTATAAGGTAAGTGTAGTAGTTTTGATATATATAACTTATAGATCTCCCAAAAATAATACTTTCATCAAGAGTTTCCTTGTAAATAGGCTTTTCAAGAGGAATTAAAGGAATACTTTTGAACCAGAATTTGTTCAAATAAGGTTTTAGTAAACCCAATAATGTGAAATGAAAACTGGAGCAGTTCAAAATGACCTTTATATTATCCCCTAAAGTAGAAGACAAGAATGGATGATTTTTGATAATTAATGGCCAGATGGAGGGTAAGTGGGTCACTTTAGTGTCCTTATATGCCCCCAATTCTAGACAGGTACCATTCCTGTAGTCGTCTTTGACATTAATAGATAGGGTTAAACGGGATAGTATGATAATATTGGGAGATTACAATTTAGTCGTAGATCCTAGATTTGACAGATTGCTCCCCTCTAGTCTCTCAGATTCCCCAACTCGTCATCAGTGTTTGGGAGGCTCCTGGCTGAACACGACATATATGATGTTTGGAGGGTAGCAAATCCATATGTTAAGGATTATATGTACTTTTCCTCAGTGCACAACACATACTCCCAAATAGATCTTATCCTATCAGATAAATGGGCACTACAGAATACATGTAGGGTACAGATTCTCCCTATCTCTTGGTCAGACCATAATCCAGTGATATGGTCTTGGAAGCCCACGAGGCAATACCCTCCCCTGCACCCGTGGCATCTGGCAGCCCACTTAATTTCTTCTCTGGAAGTCAAGTTAGCAATTAAAGAGGCTCTTTTATAATATATACAAGTGAATGACCCCAAGAAGACCTCGATCTTTACCTATTGGTGTGCCCTCAAAGCAGTAGTGAGAGTTACAGCTATTCAGGTGGCAGCCAGGATGCAGAAAGCAAATTTACATAGACAGACAGAGCTGGAGACCAAGCTTAAACATCTAGAAACTCAACACAAACAACATCCTACTAGATCCATTGGTATAGAGATCGTTACTTTTGGCCCGCACCTCATTAGCATTGTCTAGATTACGGCAAAAATTTTATGTGGCAGGTAACAGAGCAGGCAGGTTATTGGCAAGGAAACTGAGGGGGCTCCAGGTCTGTAATCAGATTAAATGAATTGTAAATTCGTTGGGTACCAAATATTCTAAACCACGGGACAGAGCAAATACTTTCGCATTGTTCTATTCAAACCTATATAACCTCCATGTCACTCACCAGACTGTGAGTGCTTCTTCCCGTGTGTTTAGGAACCGTGGCCGTCCACCATCCTGAGGGTTTGCGCAAGCGCAGCCCTTTCAAAACCTTCAGTACCTGTTCCTTTAACTTAATTGGCTGATCAGGCAACACTCCCTATTTAAAGCACCTGCTGTCCATACCTCGTTGCCTGATCTTGGAGTCTCATTCCCCATGAGCCTCTGAAGGTGTTCCTGTATTTCCTCGTGTATTCAGCGCTGCTGATTCCTGTGGTTTCCAGACCACTTCCACTCCTGTGGTTTCCAGACCACTTCAACTCTCCTGTGTTTCATCGTGACTGTTAGCTGATTCCTATCCGCTGCCTCCGTGCACTACAGTCTTCTGACCACTTCAACTCTCCTGTGTTTCATCGTGACTGTTAGCTGATTCCTGTCCGCTGCCTCCGTGCACTACAGTCTACAGACCACTTCAACTCTGCTGTGTTTCATCGTGACTGTTGCTGATTCCTATCCGCTGCCTCCGTGCACTACAGTCCTCTGACCACTTCAACTCTCCTGTGTTTCATCGTGACTGTTTGGCTGATTCCTATCTGCTGCCTCCGTGCGCTACAGTCTTCAGCTCATCTCAACTTTCCCGTGTTTCCTCGAGACTGCTACAACTGATTCCTATCCGCTGCTCTCCGTGCTCAACAGTTCCAGCTCAGCTCTACTCTTCCGTGTTTCATCGTGGCTGCACCTGCTGGTTGCTATCCGCTACCTCCGTGTACCTGCAGAGTCCTGCTGGCTGCTACTCCTCAGTTCTACTCGTGTCTGCAGCAGCTGATCCGCTCTCCGTGCTTCTCAGTGTTCCTGCTGGTCTCTACTCGCCAGTCTGCATCGGATCTGCGCTTCACTGCTTTCCTCTCGTCTAGACCATCGCTACTCTTCAGGGTCCTCCAGGAGTCCAGTTCTACATACTACTGTTTCCTGAGTATTTGTTCCCCTGCTGGTCTACCTACCTGTGCGCTGCACCTACTTGATTACCGCTTCACCCTCCAGGGACTTCGCATCCTGCCGGCCTTCAGCCGTTCAGGTATCTCTGCACTCCTGTCTGACAGCCTGCTCCTGAACCACGGTATGCATACTTCTCATTGACTGTGCTGGTGTATTGCATATCTTGCTGGACTGAGTTGTTCTCCTCTGGAGCTTACTATCCGCTGAGACTTTTGCCATCATTGACTGTGTTATCTTTTGCCCGGATAGTTTCTATGACTTTGTATTATTGCAGTGCTGTTCAGTCATTACTATATTGTGCATGTCATTGTGGATCAAGTTCAAGGTGCCCGTGTATCCTCTGTATTGCAGTCTCTCCCCGTGCTCCTCCTCACATATATATTCAGTGGTACAACTTGCTAGAGGCAGACCACTGATTCCTGTTTCCAGTGTCA